>NC_056739.1:111487218-111627218 GCF_019279795.1 Protopterus annectens
GAGAGGTATGTAGACATCTGAGATTCAGACTGCAGGCACTTCAGGAGATTCATGGTAATGCAAGACCTGTTATTCTATCAATTCTTTACATTTGTAAGTGGAATATTGAATACTTGCCTCTATTTTGGGGCTTTTGTCCCACTTATAGTCATGGCTTTGGCCAGATTTGTTGCTGTAAGAGGTTTAGAGGTTTGATGTGACTGGGGTACATGTTGTAACACCACATACAGGGTGGCAGTTTGCATACCTCTCCCTGTACATGTTTGTGCAGATTGTCCGGCCTATTGCCCCATATGTCTGCTCTGTTCCTCATACAATTGTGGTTTTCCGGAACTATACTGTAAAATGCAGGTACTCAAGTGTTGTAACTACTGAGACATTTAAGTGATGGCCTTTACATCCTGCAGCTAATCTAACCTGTTGCAACCTGTTGTTATGCTAGCCACCTTCTAGGTTACTCACACCATGTATAATGTCTGTCTGTAGGTTTGGCCTTCTGTCCTCCATTTTCTCTGGCTTTGTCTAGCTGTCTTGCAGTAACAGATTGTGGTGTTATGACAGTCTGTGGGACTCCTACCATACGAGTAACTCACATGCAAAAGTTGTAGATGCTGCCAGCTTCGAATCAACACCATCACCCATGCTAATGTCCTTAGCACAGTGAGCCACACCAGCTGCCAGAGAGAGGTTTACTTCCTCACACTATCAACAGCATACAGACATACACTGACCCCTGTGTTTTGTGGGTAAAATATGTGGCCAGGTTATATGTCACAGTCCTGCAAACGTTTGATCTGCTGATAGAGCCTTACAAACATACTGTTACTGCAGTTGTATGGGAACACAGATGAGTTGGCATTGACAGTCGTCCTATGACCCCACTGCTTGGCATTTCCCTTGCATAATGTAGTGGGGTTTCCAGCCATGTGGCCTAATGATTATTATGGGGCACTCAGTATTGGACAGAGTACCTGTTATTCCAAGTGGCTATTAGATGTCTACAAGTTGCCCAGTAGTCAATTCTATTCCCTTGCATACATGCAGCAGGTCTATACATATGCTACCATAGTCTAGTACCCCATGCATTTGTTGTATAGAAGAATGACTTACTTTGTGAACGCAGAACTTGAGAGACCTGTGTTTCAGGGCTGACTTTTGTCTGATGCATGCTGTACATAGCCAATACATGGTTAGGTACAGGTTGTGTGGTGTGGCTGGCATCCTTTTTTACTATGTATGCGAGCCGGAGTAAGGTGTCAATCCCTAGGACTCTAGGTTGTCAGTGCATGTGTTATGCATTGCCTCTTGGGCAAGGCCAGGGCATACTGGGCAAGCCTATGTCAGCATACAGGGACAGCCTCAAGGGGTTCCTCCTTCATGTCTCCCTGTGGGTGTGGCTGTGGGGACCTAGGCACTGGTGGGGGCTGTGTGTCCCTTCCCTGTGATGATCCTGCCGCAGCTGTTACTGCAGGATCATACTGTATAGCATGGCACATACTGTGAACATCTGTGCACATGTGGCTGGAGAGTACTGAAAGGATCCATCAGATATATCGAGGAGCCGGAACCGAGCCCAAACATACACTCTATGATGTTCCTAGTTTGTGTGTGTGTCTCATTATGGTGTTCTTTGGTAGGTGTGTGTGTGTGTGTGTGTGTGTGTGTGTGTGTGCATTTCTGATGGGTGTCATCATCCACACTTCCGGTGCTTAGCCAGCATCCCCCAGTTGATGGCCACACTGGATGCCCCCCTGGCAAACATCTGGTACAGCTGTGATGTGTGCCAGATATGGGAGTTGTGATAATTGCCAGGGCTGTCAGCACACACATTCATGATAATGCCCTGGGCATTGCACACGATCTGGCAGTTGATGGAGTGATACCCCTTGTGGCTTGATGTAGAATGTTCCCTCCTCACTGGGTGGTGCTTTGATGTGGCATGGCACCCAGTACCTCAGGATAGTGTGCTACACAGTAGAAGAGACGCATACTGCTGGCCCTCTCCACAGGGGTGCGGGGTAAATAAATGTGCACACTGGCATGTGTTTGCATGGCATCCAGGAACTGGTGGAGTACCCTGGATGCTGATGCCTGTGAGACCCCCATCATGTCCCCAGTTGGTCTTTGAAAAGTACCTGTAGCTAGTATCCTAAGGGCTACACATACTTTTGTTTCCACTGGAATGGGCTCCCTTCATTGTCTAGGCCTATTGTCAGCAGCAGCATCAGCACTGACCTTAGCATCTAGCACATACAGATGTAGCAGAGCTGCAGCAGTCCCTAGCATTCTCTCAGTTAAAGTTCCCAAGTCTGTACTCCAATGGTGCAGAGTATGGGGGAAAATCAGATTGTAAGGTGTATGCTTACTTTATAGTACTCTGGTGCAGCCTGTGTGATTGGCTAACTATGATACATTCCACCTGGCAAGTACATCACTGAGGGGGTGGAATGGCCTAGTTTAGGTGGAGCAGGGGTCATCAGTAATTTATATATGATTGGCTTTCTCAGCCAATTTCTTTTCTTTTTTTTTTGACAGCCTTCCTTGCTAAGCACTGCAGCATGGCACACAAACCTGCACCACGGGTATAAACAATGCTCAGCAGTCAATAGACACCCCCCCATGAAGGGGCATTCTCAGCACAACTGAAACCAGCTTAAACACATGCCCGAAGCTAAACATAGCTTAGCAGCACTGAATACATTCCCCTGCTCAGCTCAGCGGTATGCAAACAGTCACCGCTGTGCTCCAATGTGCTTAAAGAAATAGCGACACACCCCTTTTTGATGTCAGCTACCTCTTCTGTGGACACCAACATGGTTCTGGGGCTACACGGGTTTGATCTGTGGGCATGGATAACCATTTTTATTATTCAGTAACCCCGGCTCATTTGCATACAGATCTGTGCACACAACCTGAATACTACACTATTCCAGGACCTGCGTCCTTAGCAACCACAGACATCTACCATTGTGCTTACTCCATGCAAGGCCCTATAATGCATTATTATCACATATTTTATTTTTTTTCATTTTTACGCTTTTAAATCATTTTTTTTTTTGCATAACAGCATGTCTGTGCACTGCTGCGCACTGCGCAAACATTATATGGGTATTAAGAAATATTATTTTACATATTGTTTCATTACCTTTTTGGACACACAGGGCATTGTTTTGCACCTATCTATTTCTGACCTTCTAACAGGGCCTTTATAGCACATGTTCAGTTTTTAATTTCATGTACATGGAATTTTTCCATGTACACTTTTGACACCAACATGGGATCTGCATGACTGCCTATCTGCTTGCTGGATTGCTCTACACCCTCATTTGCATGTAATTCACTTGCTTATGAGGTGATTTGCATGCCACGGACACTTCCACTTCCGTGCTGGCATGCTCGTGCATGCCCCTCAACTCTGTTTACTGGATTGCAAGGCTGCTTACTTCCATGTAAGCTCTGTATCACTATGCCTACACGGAAAATTAATCCATGTAGGCTTTATTGAATTCCCCCTGATGTATAATGTTTGCAGCTAGAGTTGTGTCAGCATGGTTTGTAAGGAATAATGTTTGCAACTAAAATTGTGTCGGTATAGTTTATTTTCATTTATACAAATGTAAGATTGCCTGTATCATACGTGATAATTTAATGAAGATGTTTCTTGCTTAAAAATATGTACTTTTATTAAAGGGGAGGCAAAAAAAATCTTTATTTTAGTATATTTTTCAATTTTTAACCAATCCAATCATTTATAATACTACAGAATAATCCCAAGAAGAAAAAAATGCACATTCTTCTGTCTTCGCTTGTTTTCAAAATGTGGCTGCAGTTATGGATTGTACTTTTCCAGTTCACATCAGTACTCAAATGTTTCAGCAGAACACTTAGAACTTATTTTAGATTCTTTATCTTTTACTTTAACTGACTCTGATGCTATAATCGTGTCATATATGCATCTGATCCCGTTAATGTGGAGGATTAAGGCAATAGTCTTTTAGTGCTTTCTGTGTCTCCGATACAGGTTTGTTTATTTCCACCTCTGTTTGTCTAGTGTGTAACTCTGAACAATTCACATAGCCAGCCAATGTGCATGTGGATTGTATCGAAAATGGTCATTTGTATTCAGTGAACTTGCTCAATTGCCTAAAATAAAACAAAACAAAAGAAAAAAAACATACAAACAAAATACTACTTCAAAATTGTTCAAATATTGACGTCTATTTATTCTTTTAACAACTCGGTTAGCCTCCATTTAAACATTCCTGAAGGATTCAGACAAGTTTAAATGAACACCCTTTAACTAACTCGTACTCCTGTCTATCTGATGGACAGTTCCCACAGGTGAACTGCATGTTACATGAAATGTTCATCTTTGCTTCCACTACCAGCCCCTCACACAGAAAGATGTTTTGACAGAGACCTTGGAGTTACTATATTTAGTATGCTGAGGGATATAGGGACACAGTCCTCACATCGGAGTTGCAGTGGTGCACAGCCCCTACAAAAACTGTGTGTTAACTCTACTATTCTTTACTAAATATCTTCATCTTGTGCCTGCTGCAGATACACATAACAATAAGTATTAAGATCTACTGGAAATGCCATAAGACACATATAAAGATTTAGTGTAAATAGCTTCAAAATTTGTAGTGAAAGGCAGGGATTCAAAGTAAATCATCAGTTCTTTAGTTGTTTTCAGTGTCAAGGTTAATGTTAAATATCTTAATGACAAACAAAATCCTGCTGTTTGATTACATGATGTGAAATATGTATCATTATATAGAGATCAGGAATGTCTACTAAATGCTTCCGCACTTGTAGAACTACAATATTATGCAGCTGATGTCAGAGATCAAACAATAAGCATCATGCCGAACTAATAGGTTACTGCTGAACTGCATGCTTATTCTTAGTGTTCAAAGATTAATTATATACTGCAGATCAACTGTAGAACATCCAGCAAAGTAGATTCATACATACTGATTCACAAGAGTACTAGCTGACCAGGAATTAGATATTGCATCACACTGTGTCGACTCCTCAAGGGTAACTACAGTCATAAAAGTGCTCACCTCTGTCCACAGAGACCCTTGTCTCCTTCATTTCCCACCCCATGCCATTATACCTCTTTCTGTATCCTTTCCCTAACCACCTGAACCACTACTAACCCTGTTCATTTTCAGTGCTGGACCCCTTCCACCCTGTACTGCATTTGATTTCTTTGCTATCACCCGTGCATTCTTCTCACAAGCTCTCTATACCGTTCCATCCCTTTTACCATCTGCCTCTAATGTATGGCTATGTACCCTTCCCATTCCACTTTCCTTCATGTTCTCTTTGTGGTGCTGATTCCTGATTGGTTACTTCTGGTTTTCTCTCTTCTTCATCACTTTCTAGTACAGTCTGTGCCTGTTCCTCCACTTTGACTTCCTTTGCCTTCTCCTCTTTTCTTTATCCATTCACCTTAGCATGCACTATCCTACTTGCTTATATTCCTTTGATATTCTTTGCTCACATCCTTCTATTTTCTGTTTTACTCCTCTTTCCCTTTTCCTACACCATATCCTCGCCTGGCCTCATGTTCCCTGTTCCTTTCCATTTTCACTTAGCTCTTTCTCATCTGTCTAGCCAATCCATTACAATATTCAGCTCCCATATTCTCCTCTGAAATTCCCATTTTCTAATGCAAAGCCGACATCATCAGTTACTGCAAAGTTTCTTGCATCAAACTCTTCCATTATGGCTTACTGAATTACATTTTGGTGAGGAACCAACTCATCAAATGTAACTTCTTGAGAAATAAACCAGATAAAAAAATAACTGTAAGCATTTTCAAGCATCTATACACTTCCAAACTAATACATAGTAACTCAATGGCTGTACATAGACAAAGAAGGGAGAAATATTCAAAAAGAAAGGAAAAACTGACAATGCATACTTAGAACCCACAATGACAATGCTTTTCTTATACAAAATGGTGATCAGGGAATTCAGTTTCAACAAGCTATGCTTCGTAAGTTGGCTCCATCCTCATCCAGTTTCTGCCCCACATTCTGAGTAACTCACAGATCTCTCTCTTCCATTCTTTTTGTCCAGCCTGTAATATTCCTTTAATGCTGTGCCTTTCTTCGTTTATACAAATATATCTTTTTAAGCACCCAGATAGGTCTTTCTTCCTCATCTATTACCTCTGATTTGGAATTCTTCTTTGTCTGCTGTTGTCATGTAGTAGAAAGTATACTTTCTCAGAAAATATTTATATGTATGACAGTATATATATATATATATATATCTATATATATATATATATACACACACACACACATACACACACACATGCACACACATATAGATATATATATATATATATATATATATATATATATATATATATATATATATATATATAAAATATAAAATAAAATGCATTCAAAACAGTTATGGTTTAAAGGATCTACACAGAAAATGCCAAACTTTGAAACCTAGAAAAAAAATAGAAACCTTTTTTTTCTGGGGGGAGAGGGGGCTCCTCACAACCAAGTGTCCATCAAGCCAGCTTTAGCATCTAAGAGATAGGTTGTGGATTATGGTTCTTTCTGTGTCCCTTTTTGACACATTATTTGGTATTATTCATCCACTTACCTTTTGTCCATCCTCATCTTATTTTATATCACTGTTTTATCCTTACTCACTGATTTGCATACTAGCTATCATATACATACATTTATTGAACAAGAATGTTTGCATTAGTGACTGGACATACACATACATTAGCGGCATAGGTTGTTTTTTATATAGTTTTTTACATAGTTATTTTTTCAGTCACATATATATATATATATATATATATATATTTTTTAGTGCACATTCAGCTGCTAGTAACTAACCTATCTATTCATACAAGTCATACGTTTTATATTCACGTTTTGTTCTGATATTATTATTATTATTATCATTTTTATTTATTTATATCAGTGTTATAACACTGATAATTTACTGACCATTCAGGCATATTAGATTGAATAAACATGATTGACTTAACATACATTTTTTTAAGGTGCCCTATATAGCACCATAGATACGTTGCATAAAATGGTTAATTTTGTTCTGTTTTGTTTCGTTTGTTTCAATAAGTATGGCTTTATGATTATATGTATGTACTTTCATTTCTGATGTCATTTTTATGAGCTATATGTGAAAGGCATACACCTGATATTTATGTATATGTATTTAAGTTTATATTTGGTATATGAAATTATTGTTTTTGTACTTCATGAAATATGTCCAAAATGTTATATTCACAATACTTGCTGCTATTATTATTCATTATTTATTATACATTATATATTGTCATTAGAGCAATACATTTATTTATATATGGGTGCTAGAAATGATCAGTCACATCTTAAAGAGTTGATTTTATATTTTATATTCTATATTTTATATTTTAAATTAGAATGCATATAATGATTTTAATACATTTTTAGTGTTGCTGTTTTAAAAGGGCACAAGAACCAGGAAATATTGTTGTTATGCTAGTTTTGTTCTAGCTTGAACGTAGCCCTTTTAAATAGTGACAAGGTTTTGTCTTGATTTGTATGGCTTAATTAATTATTAATTGTGGTTAATTGTTTAATGAGCATTTTCCCGCCCTTTGAATACATATTTAAACTAAGAAGGTACATTCATTATAACATCTGATGAAGCGTGGATGTCCACGCGAAAGCGCTCATTTTTGTCTCCAAATAAAAGATTTGTCCTTTACAAGTGCTGTCATTGTTTCTCGCTTGGTATTCAACTGAATTGCTGCATTTTTGGATGGTTCTAAGCGTTTTGATACTACACTTGTATCTCGTAGAAAGTATACTTTCTCAGAAAATATTTATATGTATGACAGTATATATATATATATATATATATATATATATATATATATATATATATATATACATATATACACACACACACACACACATACACACACATATGCACACACGTATAAATATATATATATATATATATATATATATATATATATATATATATATATATACAATATAAAATAAAATGCATTCAAAACAGTTATGGTTTAAAGGATCTACACAGAAAATGCCAAACTTTGAAACCTAGAAAAAAAAAATAGAAACCTTTTTTTTCTGGGGGGGAGAGGGGGCTCCTCACATCCCTTGCAAATTACATATACAGATTAAAAAATGCACAGTGTTAAGAAAGGACAAACTCTCAAACATCCAAAACATCAAAACCAAGAAAAAAAGCCGTTTCTATGTTCCCAGGTTTCAACATCTGGATGTTAGATATCAGGAACCCAGATATGGGGGGGGGGGTGTATGCGACTGTATATTTATAAATATTTATTTATTGCACTTGTTTATCAGGATAATATGACTGGCAGTAAGCTAAACCTTTTCAGCACAGCTCCAGGGAGAAAAGCTCCAGAAAAATTCCAGAATTACATAAAGAACATAGTAAGCAGAGGCATACAAGTACTCAATGTTGTTGTTCTTCTTCTTCTTTCGACTTTTCCCGGTTAGGGGTCGCCACAGCGGAACTCTGGTCCGCTAATGATTGGCAGTAGAGTTTTACAGTGTCGAGGTGCCAACTCGAGCATTCAAGTAATCAATAAATATACAAAATTTAAATACGGTATCATTAATTAATAGCCACATCATGTAATGGGCTATGAAACTTTTTCTGAGGAGAAAAACACTGGAAAAAACATTACTCAAAGAATGTAGTAAACACGGGTATAGAAGTAATCATGAAATACACGACATTTAAACAGAATATCAGTAATTAATGGCAGCATCATGTAAAGAGCTGTGAAACACATTTTGAAATAACTTGATAGAAGGGAAGGAAAAAAAAGAGGAAAATGGAGGATTTGTATTAAGAAATGAGAGAGAATGTTTAAGGATAGGTAGAAGAAGAAGATAGAAAAGTAGAGAACAAGGAGGAGACTTTGGACCAATAGCTAAGGCACTAGTGCTTGCAAAGAGGCAGGTATCTTTCAGGTATGCTCTTGTTTGTACTTTAAAAGATTTGGTGTTTGATCTGTTTCTCAGAGTGAGTGGAAGGGAGTTCCAAACTGTGGCCAGGAAAGAGGAGCACAAAGATTCATCAGCTGAATTGTTGGCTTTTGTACCAGTTAATAACATTTTGTCAGCAGATCTCAGCTGTCTACTTGTGTTATAAAGCTGGTGAATATTTTTCAAACTAGGGCATTTATCTGGATAATAGATGAGTTTATGGGGAAGTGACTAATAGAGAAAGTGTGTGGTAATACCTTAGCTTTAACCACTGAAGTTTTTTAAGGCCAGATTATGATGTGTTCTATAATGATGATTGGCAGCAAATTTCACCACCTTATTATAGCACTGATCCAAGAGTGAGTTGATTAGATTGTAGGTTAATCAAGCTGCGAGCAAAGTAAAGTAGCACAGGGATGAGTAGGGATTGAGAAATACGTTTTCTGCCATTATCTATGAGGTACTGTTTGACTCTAGGGAGATAACTTAAATTTTGGTGGGTGTTTTTATTGCTTGTTTTATGTGATGATCACATTTTAAACTTTCATCACTAGTACTCCTAGAAGCTTAGTTTGACTTACCAGTTCTATATTGCTGTTGTTAGAGGAAGTGATATTTAAATTATTTTTGTCATCAGTTGAATGCTTTGGGGTAAATAGATAATTTTTTCTTAGGGTTAAGGAGCAACTGTGTATCAGAAAGATGGGCCTCTATGGTGAAGAAATAGAGCTATTTTAATTTATCTATTCTTTTAGCATTATAGATGACTGTTAGATCGTCTGTGTATTACATGATAGTGACTTCTTTAGAAGCTAGGTGGAGGCCAATAATGAATATACTGAACAGCAGGGGACCTAAAATGGATCCCTGGGGGGCACCCACTGTAATGGAAAGGAAAGAGGAGGTATCATTTTGCCAATTTACTGCCCGTTGCTTATTTGAGAGGTAGCTGGAGAACTCATTCATCATCTTCTTTCGGCTGTTCCCATTAGGGGTCACCACAGCAGATCATCTGTTTCCATTTCTTCCTGTCCTCTGCATCTTGCTCTGTCACAGCAACCACCTGCATGTCCTCTTTCACCACATCCATAAACCTTATCTTAGGCCTTCCTATTTTCCTGTTACCTGGTAGCTTCATCCTTAGCATCTTTTTCCCAATATACTCAGCATCCCTCCTCAGCACATGTCCAAACCAAAGTAATCTAGCCTCTCTGGCTTTGTCTCCAAACCTTCCAACCTGGTCTGACCCTCTAATATGCTTATTCCTAATCCTGTCCACCCTCGTCACACCCAGTGCAAATCTTAACATCTTTAACTCTGCCATGTCCAGCTCTACCTCCTGCCTTTTTGTCAATGCCACTGTCTCCAACCCATATAACATAGCTGGTCTCACTACCCTCTTGTAGACCTTCCCTTTCACTCTTACTGGTACTCGTCTGTCACAAATCACTCCTGACACTCTTCTCCACCCACTCCATCCTGCCTGTACTCTCTTCTTCCCCTCTCTTTCACACTCACCATTACTCTGAACTACTGATCCCAACTATTTAAACTCATCCACCTTCGCCACCTCTACTACTTTCATCCTCACCATTCCTCAATTATCCCTCTCATTCACACACATATATTCTGTCTTAGTCCTGCCGACCTTCATTCCACCTCCCTCTAGAGCCTATCTCCATCTCTCCAGGTTCTCCTCCATCTGTTCCTTACTCTCACTACAGATCATAATGTCATCTGCAAACATCATAGTCCATGGGGACTCCTGTCTGATCTCGTCTGTCAACCTGTCCATCAAGGTAGCTGGAGAACTAAGATAGTGAAATTTTGTGTATTCCTTGGAAAGCTAGTTTTTGAGCAATTTCTGGTGGAATACCAAGTGGAAAGCTTTAGTTAAATCTAGGAAAAGTGCTGAGACTAAGTTCCCAGTGTTTCAATATTGGTTAACAGATGTTATAAAACTAAGAAGCGCTGGACATGTACTATGAAAAAGATGGAAACTGTAGGGAAAGGAGGCAGCTGTCACTGAGAAAGCTGAGGAGATGAGACTGGATGCACTTCTCCAGAATTTTTGACAGTGAAGACAGTATGGCTATGAGCCTGAAGTTTGACAGCTCATTTGAGTTTCCACCTTTATGGAGAGGAAGAATACAGCACCTTTTCCACATAAATGGGATACAGCTTTCAGTGCTGGAGCAGTTGATTAGGATAGAAATAGGAAAAACTAGGGCATTGGCAGAATGTTTTAAGTACTCAAGCAATATGTTATCAGGGCAAGAATAGTAGGTTTTAAGGTTAGTATTAGTTTTTTGATACTAGAAACTGAGACTTGTTTGAGTGCAAGTGTTTTGAGGGGCTAGCAAGGAAGAAGAGGAACCTGTGTCTGCCTGTGCTGAGGATTTAATAAGAAAAGTTACTGTTTGGATGAAGTATTGAATTTGCTAGCTATGCTGTCAGTATGGTTAGATGAAATATGTATAGGGTGTGTTGGTATACTAGCTTTTAACAGCTGGTTGACTGTTGTCCAAGAAGCTTTGGGATTGTTATTATTTGCTGTCTGTATATCAGTATAGGTAGTTTTCTTATCAGTTTTTATTTAAGTTTTAGTGGTGCTTCTGAGATGTTTATAGTACTGATGGGTGGCAATGGTTTTAACTTGCTTCCAATTTTTTCCTGGTTATGTCTCTCTCTGTCATAAGTAATTTTGTAAGTTTTGAAAGCCAGGGTGCTGGATTCAATTCTTTTGGTTCTTATTGGGCATAGTTCACCTAATATGTTACAGAAAACTGAGTTGAACAGAGCTACAGTTTCATCAAGTGGAAGGGTTTGAAGAGCTCACCAGTTGTCTGATTTTAGTGTTGTGGTGAACTGATCCTTACTAAAGGAGGATGGGTTATGAACAAGGTTGTCCCGATGTCGTTTTTGGTTACGTTTATGATGACTTATTGCGAAGATGGATAGATGATGAATTATGGTATCAAATAAGGCATCTGTTGAGAGGATTTTGTTTGGGACAGTAGAGAGAATACAATCTAAGGCAGAGGGTGTACCAGAGTTTTTGCTGTACCTTATGGGAGTTCAAATAAGATGAGCGAAATAATATTTAGTTTAATGACATTAGAAGGACCGTTACTGTCAACAGTTTGCCAATCAATATTCGGGTCTCCTGAAATGATCGTGTCAAGTGAGATGTTGTTTGAGGCCCAAGAGAGATGTTCTTCATCAGTAACTAAGTTATTTCCGGGAAGAAAGTAAGTTCCTACAAGGCAATGGCTTTTGTGAGCATTATCTTGCAAGGATGCTAAAATTATTTTGGCACTGAAGAGTGGGGGTGGGCTTATATAAGACCTAGAAAGGTCTTTGAAGAAAATGGCCAGCTCACCACTTTTTTAGGGGTTCTGCCTAGTCTTAAGGTGTTATATCCCTCTGGCAAGATTTCTTCATCTTTTATTTCTTGTTTAAGCCACATTTCTGTGGCTACTAGTGTATCTGTGGGGTGGTATGCTACCGAGGCACGCACATCAATAAGTTTGATTCTGATACTTCTAAGGTTAGCTGTGTATATAGGTGGAGACAGTATGACTTTGATGGATGATTACTTTGTGGTGTGGCAAACTTATTTTATATATGTAAACCAAAGTTAATAATAAGTGAGAGAGCACAGCAGATCAATTAACCAGGATTCCTTGTTGAATATAAAGGCTTTAATCCACAATTCCAATGACGACAACCATAAAACATATAATGCTGCAGCTGATGAGCGCTTTCACTCACAAAATGAGCTTCTTCAGATCAAATGCTGCTACCCATAGTGCCCCTATATATACACATACATCAATAAAAACAATTAATTATTAAAGTTGTATCTCACAATAAAAACATTAAAATTAATTCATATAATTCCTAAAACATATTACTTCACAATGAATCTTGTAAACACAACTCCTATAGTGTTTATGAATAAATAAATAATTCTTAAAAATCTGTATATTACAACTTCTGAATACTATTCCTACGTGCATATATAAAAAACATATAAAGCAATCAGAACAAAACATTACAAAAAATAACATGTCAGTAAATCAGCATGTGAACATCTAAATATTAACATTATGAATTCTATGCAAAATATTTAGGATCTTACTCTATACTATCTGTGCTTGATATTGATATTCCTTCTTTTCTTGAGAGCTGGTTTTATTGAGGCTCTCTCATTTAGGCCAGATCCCCTATCAGCCCTCAGCCTCGTAATCCATTTACTTTCCCTATCTTCTGTGTGGTTCCTAATGTCACCACCTCTAGTACAAGGTTTAATTTGTTCTAGAACCCTGAAAAGGAAAGTGTGTGTATTCCCTAATTCAACTACGTGTTTGGCCAATGCATTCTTTGTATTCCCTTTTCTCATGTGGTATGTATGCTCACGTATTCTGTCCTTGAGCTGTCGATTCGTTTTGCCCACATAGAACGCCTTGCATACCTGGCAAACTGCCAGGTATACAATGTTCATACTAGTACATGTCGCATCCACCTGGGTCTTAAACTGTATATGAGAGTCAGGATGTACAAATAGTGTTCCACTATCAATATATGCACATTGATTACAATGCCGACATGCCTTGGTGTAACAGGACTCAATTTCCTTCTCATCCTTCTTTGAATAACATAGGAGTCTTTTCAAATTTAGTTTATTCCTATATAAAAAACTTGGTTCATTCCCTACCACCTGTCTGATCCCATCATCTGTGCATAATATAGACCAGTGCTTATTAAATATATCCTTGAGACTACTATTGTCACTAGTATATGGTAACGAGATCCTAATTGCATTCTTAGTAGCTTGTTTATCATCATCTAACACAGGTCTAGGTCCATAGTATGGTGCTGCTCTGTTCAGCCTGAGCTCATGCATATCACTGAACTGCCTTTCAATCTCTTTATTACTATAGCCCCTATCCATCAGTCTCTCTTTCAAATCATGTATACCTATTTCAAAGCCTGCCTCACTAGCATTGAGTCTGGAGACACGCATGCCTTGTCCTCTAATAATGTTGTTAAATATATGACCGGGATGCATGCTATATCTCGATAATATAGTGTTACGATGGCATGGTTTCCGATATACCCCTGTATTCAACAATCCATTGCCCATTTTCTCAATAAATAAATCTAAAAAATCTAACCTATGGGTTGAATAACACATTGTAAACACCAAATAATTGGTCAAGCCATTAATCATTCCATGAAATTCCTTTAACGAATTGACATCCCCTCTCCATAGCATAAACACATCATCTACAAAACGTTTGTAAAATATTGCAGATTGTGTGAATTCATTAGTCCTAAATAGCACTTCATTCTCCCAATATGCCAAGAACATATTGGCATAGCTGTTTGCACATGGCGTACCCATGGCAACCCCAGCTTGTTGTTTGTATATCAGCTCGTCAAACATAAAGACATTATTTTCAAGTACAATGTTTAACAAATGTACCAATAGTTCTATGTGACTTGGTGTAAGTGTGCTATTTTCCAATAGATACTTCCTAATGTATTTGATACCCAATCCATTAGGTAGTATGGTAAACAGTGACTGAATGTCAAACGTAACCAATATCAACTCATCACTGCTTATCCCACTTGTCATACAGTCGTAAAGCTCAACCAAGAACTGCTTCGAGTCCCTAAGTATAGTCGAATTCCTATTCAACACAGGACGTAGATGTTTCTCTATATATACAGATATATGTTCAGTGACCCAACCCTGTCCTGATACCACTGGTCTCTGTGTTGAATAGGAATTCGACTATACTTAGGGACTCGAAGCAGTTCTTGGTTGAGCTTTACGACTGTATGACAAGTGGGATAAGCAGTGATGAGTTGATATTGGTTACGTTTGACATTCAGTCACTGTTTACCATACTACCTAATGGATTGGGTATCAAATACATTAAGAAGTATCTATTGGAAAATAGCACACTTACACCAAGTCACATAGAACTATTGGTACATTTGTTAAACATTGTACTTGAAAATAATGTCTTTATGTTTGACGAGCTGATATACAAACAACAAGCTGGGTTGCTATGTGCAACAGCTATGCCAATATGTTCTTGGCATATTGGGAGAATGAAGTGCTATTTAGGACTAATGAATTCACACAATCTGCAATATTTTACAAACGTTTTGTAGATGATGTGTTTATGCTATGGAGAGGGGATGTCAATTCGTTAAAGGAATTTCATGGAATGATTAATGGCTTGACCAATTATTTGGTGTTTACAATGTGTTATTCAACCCATAGGTTAGATTTTTTAGATTTATTTATTGAGAAAATGGGCAATGGATTGTTGAATACAGGGGTATATCGGAAACCATGCCATCGTAACACTATATTATCGAGATATAGCATGCATCCCGGTCATATATTTAACAACATTATTAGAGGACAAGGCATGCGTGTCTCCAGACTCAATGCTAGTGAGGCAGGCTTTGAAATAGGTATACATGATTTGAAAGAGAGACTGATGGATAGGGGCTATAGTAATAAAGAGATTGAAAGGCAGTTCAGTGATATGCATGAGCTCAGGCTGAACAGAGCAGCACCATACTATGGACCTAGACCTGTGTTAGATGATGATAAACAAGCTACTAAGAATGCAATTAGGATCTCGTTACCATACTAGTGACAATAGTAGTCTCAAGGATATATTTAATAAGCACTGGTCTATATTATGCACAGATGATGGGATCAGACAGGTGGTAGGGAATGAACCAAGCTTTTTATATAGGAATAAACTAAATTTGAAAAGACTCCTATGTTATTCAAAGAAGGATGAGAAGGAAATTGAGTCCTGTTACACCAAGGCATGTCGGCATTGTAATCAATGTGCATATATTGATAGTGGAACATTATTTGTACATCCTGACTCCCATATACAATTTAAGACCCAAGTGGATGCGACATGTACCAGTATGAACATTGTATATCTGGCAGTTTGCCAAGTTTGCAATGCGTTCTATGTGGGCAAAACGAATCGACAGCTCAAGGACAGAATACGTGAGCATACATACCACATGAGGAAAGGGAATACAAAGAATGCATTGGCCAAACACGTAGTTGAGTTAGGGAATACACATACTTTCCTGTTCAGGGTGTTAGAACAAATTAAACCTTGCATTAGAGGTGGTGACATTAGGAACCACACAAAAGATAGGGAAAGTAAATGGATTACGAGGCTGAGGGCTGACAGGGGGTCTGGTCTAAATGAGAGAGCTTCAATAAAACCAGCTCTCAAGAAAAGAAGGAATATCAATATTAAACACAGATAGTATAGGGTAATATCCTAAATATTCTGTAAAGAATTCATAATGTGAATGTTTAGATGTTCACATACTGATTTACTGACATGTTGTTTTCTGTAGTGTTTTGTTCTGACTGCGTTATATGTTTTTTATATATGCATATATGAATAGTATTTAAAAGTTTTAATATACAGATTTTTAAGAATTATTTATTTATTCATAAACACTATAGGAGTTATGTTTACAAGATTTTTTGTAATGTAATATGTTTTAGGAATTATATGAACTAATTTTAATGTTTTTATTGAGAGATGTAACTTTAATAACTAATTGATTTCTAATGATGTATGTGTATATATAGGGGCACTATGGGTAGCAGCATTTGATCTGAAGAAGCTCATTTTGTGAGTGAAAGCGCTCATCAGCTGCAGCATTATATGTTTTATGGTTGTCGTTATTGTGGATTAAAGCCTTCATATTCAGCAAGGAATCCTGCTTAATTGATCTGCTGTGCTCTCTCACTTATCATTTACTTTGGTTTACATTTTATTGCATTTTTGAGTGTTTGGGAGCACTTCATCCATCCAAGGCTCACCTTGTTATTATTATTTTATATATGGATATATTCACACACACACACATACACACACACAGACACATACACACACACGCGTGTGATGTATATATATATATATATATATATATATATATATATATATATATATATATATATATATATATATAAAAGAGAGATATCTGTGTGCATATATGAGTGTGTTTTTATACATATGATTATAGAGTGAATTTGTTTAAAGGGGAATCATTGACTTTTTTGAATGATTCCTTTCTTTTTTGTCAGTTTCTGTTGATGTATGTTTCAGTGTAGGATCAACAACCAGCGGGGGCAAGGAAGTTTCTCATTTTTTTCCTCTGTTGCGCAGTCTTGGAGATGGTATGTATATTTCAACAGATATGTGGGGAATCCAGCCTTCCCACAATGCAGTGCGGGGGAGGGGTGGTGGTATAAAATCTTATTTTACTTTTTTTTTTCAGTAGTACAACCCATTGATGTTTTTCAGTAGTACAACCCATTGATGTTGCTTTTCAGTAGTACAACCCATTGATGTTTTTCAGTAGTATAACCCATTGATGTTTTTCAGTAGTACAACCCATTGATGTTGTTTTTCAGTAGTACAACCCATTGATGTTTTTTCAGTAGTATAGCCCATTGATGTTGTTTTTCAGTAGTACAACCCATTGATGTTTTTCAGTAGTACAACCCATTGATGATATTTTTCAGTAGTGCAACCCATTGATGTTGTTTTTCAGTAGTACAACCCATTGATGTTGTTTTTCAGTAGTACAACCCATTGATGTTTTTTCAGTAGTACAGCCCATTGATGTTGTTTTTCAGTAGTACAACCCATTGATGTTTTTCAGTAGTACAACCCATTGATGATATTTTTCAGTAGTGCAACCCATTGATGTTGTTTTTCAGTAGTACAACCCATTGATGTTGTTTTTCAGTAGTACAACCCATTGATGTTTTTCAGTAGTACAACCCATTGATGTTGTTTTTCAGTAGTACAACCCATTGATGTTTTCAGTAGTACAACCCATTGATGTTGTTTTTCAGTAGTACAACCCATTGATGTTTTCAGTAGTACAACCCATTGATGTTGTTTTTCAGTAGTACAACCCATTGATGTTGTTTTTCAGTAGTACAACTCATTGATGTTTTTCAGTAGTACAACCCATTGATGTTGTTTTTCAGTAGTACAACCCATTGATGTTTTTCAGTTGAACATTGATGTTTTTTCTCAGATGGAATCTATCTTGACCAACTATTTTCTTGATGAAATGTGATATATAAAATGAGTGTATGCATGTGAGGAGAAAAGGTACTATAGTTAAACATATTTCCTTGGGCATTACAGCCCAAGACCCATTAACCTGAGAATGTGAACAACAAAAACACATGTACTTGAGAAATAGTGAATTTTGGGCAAAGGAACATTGATAATACTGGGACAAACATTTTTGCAGGGGCCAGCTACCCCACAGCTTATACCAACACCCCCTTGCTTACACACACACACACACACACACACACACACACACCTGAGATCCTGTGATCTCAGATTGAAATCAAGATATACATTTTGAGAGCATGAACATTGATAGCATATGTCCTTAGCAAAAAAAAGAGCAGTAATTACGAGGGAGTCTTTTTTTTTTCTTCCAAATACCTTTATTGAATTATCACTTGTGACTTAGGCAAATTTACATTCATATAAAAGTAATCAAAGTATATTAACACAACAAATATTTTAATTCACATATATTGCTATATGTCACCTAAGCAATATTACATAAATTATTCAATTCCTGACCTGTTTTAAACAAGAAACATCTTTATTAAACCATTACTTATGACACAGGCAATCATATATTTATATAAATGAAAACAAACCACACTGACACACCCCCAGTTGCAAACATTATACATCACTTAAAAGCTATCCAATCTTTCTGACTCAAACAGTATATAGCTCATTTAAACAATGTTGCTTTTTAGACCTAATTTCTCCCTTATATGTATTTTTCCCACAATTCACATTTTTTACTATGTAGTTTGCTCCTACCCTTTTCTAAAGATCTCATTTCCAGTTGTTTTATCTCTGTTACTATATTCACTAATTCCAGTACAGTTGGTTTACATTTTGATTTCCATGTTCTAGTAATTGCTTTTTTGGCAGCCACCATTATTAGACACAGCAAGACCTCACCATGTCTAGGCATCATCTCCCTCATCAGACCAATCTGCCCACTCAGCATCTCCAACAGTGCATCCCACAGGGAATCTCTAAAGTCCATCAACTTACCACACTCCGACAAAATATGTACCCAATTATCTCTTTCTTTCCTTTCACACCTCCAACATTTACTATCTGCTTAAGGAAAAATACTTGGGGTATAAGTGAGTCCTGAGCACACATGACTGACTGCTAAAGCAAAAGTCTTTTGGTGTCAAAACAGGTGAAAGGAAACCTGATGATAAGGACAGGGTGCAATTTAAATGTTATGGTGGTCATTTCATTTGAAAAGACTCCATTTCTGATAATCCTTTACAAAGACCTCAGTATGTTGCCTCTAAAATCAGGGTTACAGGCAGAAAGAATATGGGACAATATTCACAAATCAGAAACAGTTTATTTATACTCTGTAAGTATGCCAACTTAATTCACTTAGGAAGTCAACAAAGTTGAAGAATTTACTTTCATAACAGTTCGCCGAATCAATAAGCAGTCTATGACTATAATGTCTGGGATTATTTATCAGCTTTAATTCTCACTGTTTGATGTCACAAAATTAAAGATTCTGCAGGGAACAGAACAAATTTAGAGGCAAAATAACAGATGAAGAAACTAATTAATGACAGAATTGTTAAATGGAAAGCTAGACATCTCTCATTATGCAGTCAGAAGGCTGACTATGACCAGGTAATCAGCATCTCAACATCATCAGTGCAGGCCTTATCATTTTATTTATTTGAAGTTAACTAGGATGATAGGTTAGTACAGGACACATTTGTCCACTACCTGAGCCATAAGGCTACACAAAGCATATGACACTTACATATACATATAAATGTACAAAAGCTTTGAAATTAATAACTTCAACTTGGCAGAGAGAAGAAATAGGCTTATAGTTACAGATAAAATATAGTAACATAATAGCATGGATAGTTATGGCTAGAACAATTAAGAAACTCCAGCTCTACTCAGTGGCATACCGCCTGTTCAGAGGCGATCTGTGCCTGACGTATAAAGCCATGTCCAACCCGGAATTAATGGACATGCTGCACCTCAGAAAATCCAAATCCCATCGAGCTACTCGCTCGAGAGACTTGAACCTCAGCACTGAAATAAATAGGACATGCTGGAGGGACAGATTCATAACCCAGAGGCTCCCTTCACTCTGGAATAAAATCCCAGTCCAGGTTAGGCAGAGTCCCTCATTGACTCTCTTCAAGAGGAATCTTGATGAGTGGATGGGAGATCGTAGGTTTACCCCGGGTATCACTTCTGTGTCACTGTTAGACAGAGGCACAGTATACTAACCTCGAAAAAGGTCATAGCAAAATAAATTTAAAATGGGTGGCGAAAGCCAAACACATTCTGGCTAGGCTTATAAATGCCCTAGGGCAGATAGCCTAGTATGAACCTATGAACCTATGAACAAAGGAATAGGTAATGCATATGAACTAAAAAAACATACTTAAAGCTGGAGTTGTTAAGGCCCATGACTACGGACTTGAACATCTATTAGTTCACAGAATGAAATACAGCAATTCAGAGCAACATATGTTAGACAGCATCCCTAAATATATGCATTTATATTCGTTCATAAAGTGCATCATCAAATGTTCTTATGATTGTGTAAACTATGGTGCGATAATCAAGAAACTTGAGATTTTAAGGCTAGATACACAGTTGGTCAGATGGATAAAGGCCTCTTTACATGACAGAAAAGGGAGGGTACAGCTGGACACAAACACCGTTACTGCATGCAGTACTAGTGTTTGTGACACCTTCTGTGTCTAATTAGCTATACGTATGTACACACACACACACACACACACACACACACACACACACACACACGCACACACACACACACAAATTATAGCTTACCTACATAAAATTAAACAATATCAGTAATTACTGGGTATTTATTCATGAACCACCAGATGTACATTCCTTTCTGCTCACACTACCACCGGGTACTAGTACAAAGCAAGCACTAGTAGTGCAAAACTGTAGCTTATCAACCGGTGCAGAAGGGAAGTACAGGGCACAAGCAGTGGTTCTATATCACTTGCTTTTTGAGTATGCGTCGCTTACTATTCTAGACAGATGCCGTTTGGTTTATATGATGATCATGCTGACAGTAACAGATGGAAATAAAGCAACCCTGATTAGCCTTATATGTATTTTGGGAAAATATTTTGAGCATGCTGTACGTCTATCATTTCAATATCTTTTTGATTTTAGGACTGACATTTTCCAGCATGGTTTTCTTTCTAGGAATTCTTGCCTAACAAACCTAATATGCTTATCATCAGTTCTTTGGACAATGGCCTTATAACTGACATACTTCTGAAAACTGACCCATACGTGGTAAGGTGGGTGGCTAAATGTCTGCTGAATATGAAATGCATAGTTAGAATCAGGGATTGCTGCACGGAATACAAACATATTGGGAGGGACATCTCTCAGGGCTCAGTATTGGGTCCTCTGCTCTTTGGGCTTTTAATGTCAAGATTGCCTTGTTTCAAACAGTGTATGATTCAGCAAGTTTGTTGATGATATTAAAATTGGATGTAATGTAACCAGTACAGACAATCGACAATCCTTTCTTATTCCAAGGCTATCTGGGTAGATTATCTAATTGAACCTCTCTTAAGGGCATGAAGTTTAATGACAAAAAGTGTATGATGATGCACTTTGTATAATATGGTTATCTAAAACATATGTGTAAATATTATTGCAATAACCAAATGACTACTCAGATTAGGCACCCTGGGGTACTGCTGGAACCAACTTTAAAGTTTGATAATCTCTTTAAAATAATAGTTACAAGGTGCTGCGGACTGATTTGGAATACTATGCATTGTATGTCTAGTACAGTGAAGACAAGTTTTGGTTGTGTTATTTTTAATGAATGTTTGGCCTATTTTAAAGAATCTCGAATATATCCAGAAGGCATATACAAAGCAGACATTTGGGTTTAACTGATGTAATATATGAGAAGACTTGAACATTTTTTTTGTACACTAAGAGATTCAATTTTAGTTTATAAGTGCCTTAGGGATGATATCATGGCTGCTACACTGGATATTTATTTCACTAATCACAATGTCCCCACTAGAAATAACAATCTTACAGAGGAGATTCCTCCAGTTAGCATCTCACTTAAAAACTCTTATTGTTGTCATAGAGCTGGGAGTTCATGGAATTCCTTGCCAGCTGATATAAGGAATGCTTATAGTCTACAATGCTTTAAAAAATCACTGGATTCTTTATTAAGAATATTGTCTATGCTCCGGGTGCAGTAATTAGGCAAACACTTAAATGGCCTGTAGAGGCCTTGAGTTTGTATAATATTGATCACTGAACCCACTAAAATCCATAGCTGAATAAAAACAAAATGGGACACAGTTGCAAGGCAGGTAAAAGGCACCTCTTGGAGTAACTGTAACAAGAATGTCTTTGTTGTGAAATGGTTGTTTCCATTCCAGTACATACCAGGGCCATACCTCTCAACCTCTTAGCACAAGAAATCTGGACAAAACCAAAAATAATGAGGGGACGAAGGCCCAAAAATAGGGACAAATGTAAAAAGTTGCTCTTAATAACACAGAAAATTGGTAGAATAAAAAGGTTTTGTTTTGGCATGCATTTCCTGAAGGATATGAAGTCTGAAAGTCAAATGTCTGTCATTATTTATTGATTTCAGTCTTACCTTTGTTGGGCTGACAGATCATTGGTTACTGGCTCTCGTTAGCATAGTTTAGTATTTGTTACAATGGCAAATTCCATTCCATTCCATTCCAGGAAAGTTAATGGAAATTATTAACTGGACCTGCAATGTTTACAATGTTGCAGTTCATACAAAACTTAACCAACATATATTATAGCCACCTGCTGAGTCCTAGTCTGTGATCAGCTAACAATAAACCAGTTAACCTTGCACAGGCTGCCCAGTCTCATGTTGGTACAACAACAGGGTAAGTTATGTACAAATGGGTTTCTGGGGGTACCCCTCCCCCTGTAGATGAACATTTCTAGTCACCTAACTTATTGCTAGTCATTTTATTGTTATCTAGCATTCATCTGACAGTCCTGTAAATAATTCAGTTATATGCCTTCTTATATGAAGGAAACATTTAACATGATAAAGGAAATAATGATCTTCTTGTTTTGAAATTCCCTATCTGGCTGCCATATAAAGCGTTGCAGAAAACAACGGCTTACTACAAGCCCAACATAACCTTAACTTGTTTAAAATCAGTAACTATGTTGTGGTGCATATTTGCTAAATACATTGCAGACAACAGGTGCTAATAAGTACAATCCACCTCCCTCAGAAACAGTGCATCAGTTGTTTTCACTTGGCTGAGTTCTGAACGAATTGTTTTTTTGTATTTGAAGTCTTTTGATCATTCCCATGTATGGAGTACGGCATGTGTCAAGGAGCATTACCCAGTGGGCATGCCACTGATTTAATGAAGAAGGGAGTCTGCCTACGGAAACTGTCAGTGGCAAAGGTAAACAAACGTGTGTGTGTGTGTGTGTGTGTGTGTGTGTGTGTGTGTTGGGGTGATGCTACTGACAAGCTGAGAAGTTCAAGCTCTCACAAAACAAAGCACAGAATTCTACCCAGGCCACACAGGGAAGGTTGTAAAGAATGTACATGCTGAGGGATGGTGGTTGCATCCTGTCCATTAAGCAGCATGGATCATTTGAATGAAATTACCACAGTGCAAATGGAAGGAAGGGCACTTGTCATCACGCAGTAATGCCATCTTTTGGGGGTAGGGGAGTTAGAGATGGAGATTCTGAATCTGTTAAGAAAAATATGTGTACATGTAAAGGCTTCATGACTAATACATAGTGTTTAAAATAATCACACTGCAGCAGTGAGGAGAATTCTGCTAGCAATACTGTTCAGAAAAAGCCAGCTCCTACATCTTCACTTATGGTGACTTCCCATGTTCTTTGGCATCCTACATCAGATTACATGGCCTGAGTAGAAATAACCACCTCCCCAGCATAAATACACTCTCTCTCACACACAGAAGTTTTCAAAGAAGGTTATATGAATAGACCAACCTGAAAACAAATTTTATGAGGTCTGTCAGCTCAAGAGTTCAGCCTAAAGCATGTCATAGACTAGGGTCCTGTTCCAAAATTTCAGAGGAATGTTCAGCACAGAAGCCTAGGCTCTATGTGTCAGCCTGCTTATTTAGTTAGCTAGCTCTGAACATTTCCATCATAAAAAACACCCCCTACTGAGATGCTGACTGCCAGAAGTGCAGATGAGTTTTCACTTCAGCAGGTGTTCTGAAATGTATAATCTGTGATTTATAATTAACCCTGTTCCTAGCCTTCACTGGTACCTCTGATGGGGCACTGGAACACCAACATACAGAAACTGCACAGACTCTGAGAGTAGGATTACTGACCTGGTGACACTGCACAATTACAGCAATATAGCAGATGAGAACAACATGTTATCTTAGGTGTATTTACTCTGCAAGGCTTCAGAGCATAAACATATTCATAAATAGTTACACTATGTATATACATACATATATATTTCATACAAATAAAATACATAATTATAATTAAAATTACATATATATGTTGTTACAGAACAAATAATGGCACTGTTTGCAATGACATCTCTGTGCACTGCACCTCACCACCAAAGTATCATACACATCATTCACAGGGAACCTACGGAACACAACGAAGCTTGCAACAACACATATTGCCCAAAACAGTGCAACAGAAAACACATTACATACACATTTTTCCAGCATGAGGCTCAGTGCACCCCCAAAGCCTCTACAACAGCTGTATACTAATTCCAAGGTCACAGAAACTCAAAAGAGAGGGGTCTATATTATGTAAGTGAACGCAATGAATTGTGAATGCTATATAATCAACCCACAATCCCCGAAAACCCAAAATGTCGAACACATGGATCAGCGATTATTTTCCCCCCGGGTTTTATGGATTCGGACGTTTGCTCAGTCAAGCAAACATCCTAGATCCATATATATACATATATGTATATATATATATATATATATATATATATATATATATATATATATATATATATATGTGTGTGTGTGTGTGTATATACAAATAATGTGAGTTGTAGGCATCTCACTGAAAGACCATTTCACTGAAAAACAACTCAGTCAGACAAGATGGCTGAAAGACCATTTAATTAAATTCAGAATAGGTGAAACATGATGTAAATTAATTCAAAACACTTTTTGGTAGGAAAAAAGCACCATTTCACCTTTCCTCCACCCCCTTACTTAGATACACTAAATCCACAGTCGTACAACTCCCTAGAAAAGTGAAAATATCATACACAAAGGGAATCACGGACAAGTCACATATACAAACCAGATCAGCAGTGATTATTAAGTCACCTCAAGCACCAGCTAAAGCTTCTTCATATACATGTAAATGTTTCTGCTTCTATATTACAGAGCTACATCCAGGTATACTACATTTCAGAGGCATACTAATGGGGGAGGAGGGTGTGGTTTGTCCCAGGTGCAAACAGTAAAGGGGTGCAGCTGTGCTTTTAAAAGCTTTTCTCATTTAAAATGCAAAAAGTTTAAACTAAAACTAGAGCTGGATCCTTTAAGGGTGTTCGATGCATGCACCTTTTGCATACTCCTTTCGGCATTCTGTCATTCTGCTGTTTTGCTCGGAATTTAAATACAACGGTGTGTGTGTGTGTGTGTGTGTGTGTGTGTGTGTGTGTGTGTGTGTGAGTGAGTGAGTGAGCAAGTTAGCTAGCTAGATAGCTAGAATACCTCTCAAATCTGGACAAAGCCCAAAATAATATGAGGACAAAAGCCCAAAAATAGGGACAGACTTTAAATATTGCTCTTATAAATTTTGAATGTTGGTAGAATAACAGGATTTGTGTTAGCATCATACCTCTCAACTGTCCAGATTTTTAGCTCATATTTTTGGTCTGTTTCTCATAAAATTGTGGTTTTCTGGCAAATTGCTGAGGACTGAAGTCATAAAATACTGGCACACATTTGGGTTTCAGACCTGATATCCTTTAGAAAATTCATGCTAAACCTGTTATTTTATCAACTTCCTAAGTTTGTAAGAGTAATATTTAAAAACTGTCCCTATTTTTGGGCTTTTGTCCCACCATTATTTGTGCCTTTGTCCAGATTTCTTGCTCTAAGAGGTTGAGAGGTATGGTTAGCATGCATTTTCTGAACATCATGAAGTCTGAAACTCAAATGTATGTCATTATTTAGAAACTTCATTCCTCAGAGATTTACCAGAAAACCACAAATTTTGTGAGGAACAGACCAAAAATATGATGCAGAAATCTGGACAATTGAGAGCTATGTAGGTTAGTAAATTTCCTCAGGCTCAAACCCTATACCTTTGTTACAGGAAACAAGAGCCTGAATCCTTTACGCCAACTACCATATTAGTAACAAATGTGTTTTGGTGCACTTTGAAGGAATTGAGTTTCACTGCATTTTCAGGGAATTGTGAGCTTCAAGGGAAGAGAGGTTTATTGCTGCTCATGCTAAGTCCATTTTCAATGTGCATCTGTTTTGTTTAGGAAATGATCATTGCATAACAGGTAGCATACTTGCTTTTAGAAGCAGAAGCCTGTGGGTTCTACTCCCACAGTACGGAGATGGATTGCTGATACTGTGTTGTACTTTAAAGGAGAGGGGTATAGGGATGCTGCAGTCCTGAGGGTGCCCTCCTTTGGATGAGATGGCTAGTAACTATGAATCTGATGTCAGTCTGTCATCCATTCCCTATTGTAATATTACCAGCTTACCATTTTTTTACTGTAACATAGGAAATTTATTCTTCACAGGCAGCAGGCACTGAATTTGTAGATGAAACACTGAAATATAAAGTTGTTTGTTAGCAGCAACCTCTTCATTAGTTACTGTTTAATGTGGAATTATTCAGATGACTTTTAATTTCTGCATAGATTGTGTATATTGACTGATATTGGTGGATGTAATGACAGACGTCTGAGTGGTATTTTATGGTTGAAATGTTCTGAAATGGGCAGTTTTGTCATTAATGGCTCATGTGTTTTGTTTCATTGTTTATAAGAAAAATGATCAAAAATACAAATTTACAACACACTTTAGCAAGTAGTGCTGTATTATAGAAGGAATATAATTTAATACAATTAGGAAGGTGAATCAAAGAACACATGCATGCATGCATTCTCCTGAAATTGTGTGCAAGGAGCCTATGGTTTGAAAACATCTCAAAGGTAAACTTTATCTGCCACTGACTAGATGCATTTTGTTTCAATGTGGTTTTCAATGCCATTTCAATGAATGTGAGTTCCAATGGCAGAAACGTTTACTGTTAAAGCAAAGTCTGATTTCATTGTGACACGTTTTGATTAGCAAATGCCTATTAGTATTTGTGCTATAAAATCTGAAATAAAAGTTTTAAATTAAATCCAAATATCTGTAATGGTTGTAGATGTAAAGAAGAAAATAGTGTGTACACTGACAGGCTTTGAACAGTGTTCATGGTAACTGGGAAAATAGCTAGGTAAGGGGACTCTGGAATGGTTCTGGAGGGTGCTGTCTGTGTGTGTGTGTGTGTGTGTGTGTGTGTGTGTGTGTGTGTGTGTGTGTGTGTGTGTGTGTGCACCCAAATCTGTGAGTGTGTGAGTGTTTGTGTGTAGGGCCCGATCCATTACCCTGCCTAGGGCCCCATTTCCAGCTCTGAAGTAAATGCTCTGTTTCTTCTTCTTGCGTGCATCCATGTGTTCATTTGTCCATGTGTGAAAACATGGTACAAGACTGGAGGACACTCACAAGGAACTGCAGACAAGACCAGAGAGTACGGAAGTTAGTTTTAAAATTAACAGCAGCCTTCTAGTTGTACAACAGTACAATGCAGTACAGAGTTTTTCAGTGGAAAAGTTTTTTTTTTGTTTAATTGAACTGGCAAACTGGATTAATCACATCAAGTGAATCAGCCAGGGCATTGTGGACTACTGGACTGAAGGGAAGCATTTTTTTATGTGACTATAACCGGATTTTCTTTCTTATTCTTGGAGAGGGGTAGGGAGTGGTGGTTGCTAGGCTAGTGTGTGTGTGTGTATGTATTTGCATTTGTGGTTTTGAATTTGTCTGAATATTTCAAAGTTTGGCTTGTGTGTGTGCTTGTGTGTGTGTGTGTGTGTGTGTGTGTGTGTGTGTGTGTGTGTGTGTGTGTGTGTGTGCACATTTGTTTAAATATTTTGAAATTGGATATTTATTTTTTTTCATTGTATTCTTCTGCCCTCTTTTTGTTTTGGTGGGGTAGGGGATAGCTAGCAGGGCTGTGGCTTAAAGTAACTTGCACTTTCTTTTGCTCAGTTTAAATTATATTGTGAAGGTTGTCAAGTGAATATTTGTGTTAATAAATTGGAATATTTTTATCTTTTTTGTTTTTCCTTTTCACTTGGTTGGTTTAAATTCCACCCTTAAGGGTCATTTGTGTGAATAAATCTGAATATTTATGCTTTTTCTTGGAGGGTGGCAGTAACTTTGTCCTTTTCATATGATTTTAAAGGCTGGCTAGTTTGTATTTGTGTTAAATAAATTGAAATATTTATGCTTTTTTTTCTTGTAAGGGGGTGGCTAGCTGTGTTGTTGATGAATTAACTGGTGCTCAGTTTAAAGGAGGGCATTAATGGCTAGTGTGCATTTATATTAAATATTTTATTTATTTATTATTTATTTATTTGCATTTGTTTACTGGGATGGTCTACTGGGTCAAAAAGTGCCCATTTTCAGTGAAGGCCCGGGGATAAAAGCTCCACATACAAAAAAAATTTAAATAAAATCACAATTTCTACATACATAGAGAGATAACAACTTAAAGAAACAGACATACAATCTTATCATAAATTTCTAGCTAGAATAACAAGTATACATTATATACGAAATATACAAAGTACAATTTATCATCTACTTTGGATACTGTAGAGTGAAGACAGCAAGAGATTGTTGCATAACTGTTAAGCAGAGGGGAGAAAACAGTTAGTGAGATCAGGTGGGGGGAGATGCTCTGTAGTCGTAGCCACATGTACATTGCCATAGGGCTAAGACATTAAATAAACTAAATAAATTGGAATATTGTATAAAATACATATAAAACTGTCCCCAGGTTTATAAAAAGGTCTTGTATTTGTTTGGTTTGCAAGTTACTCTCATATTGTTTCCTTTGTTTATATTCTGTCTTTATGTGACTAGTGTGCATTTGCATGAAGTATGCTGCAATCTTTACTCTCTCTCTCTCTCTCTTTCTGGGTGCTGTATTTGTAAAACTAAGCTGAAACTGTTCCAGCTTTTGCAGAACATCCCTATGTTGGCTTCATCTTGATCTGTTCCTAACAGAGTATGCGGTCAACTGTCAACATAAGTTACCAAATGCCAAACTACCGGGCCAGCTTTTAGGGGTATGTTATCAATGTCGTATTTAACTTTTCAAAAAGAGACAATAATGCATTTTTGACATTCAGCTTTAGTCCATGATTCTGGCACTAGTAATTTGATTGGGACAAGACTTTCTGTAGAACAGCTGAGTCTTTTGGGGGTTTGATCACTTCTAGCTTGCTCCTTGCTGGCTATTATTTTGTTTCATTTCATGATTATTAAAAACAATTGTCATTGAGGAGGAGGTGTTAGAAAACAATGTCCATTGGGTGGGTGTTAAAAATTTCTGATCCGGGTGTCAAATATGCTAGGCACATCACTGACCATACTACTTACCCATTCTGTTGAATGTAATTGTTCCTTAATAGTATATAAGCTTTCTATTCACTTTAGTTCTTGTTCTGTTTTACATCTGAAAATTACAGATTACAAGGACTTCCCTTGGGTTGTGAATCAAGGTGAATGCATGAGTGATATTCCCCCAGCAAACTTTATATGTTTGTAAATAAAGCAGCATGGTCACACAATGTCACTGCTGTGATTACGCTGTCACTGTAGCTGTCTAATTCTTTGAAATGTAGATTTTGAATTACACTGAAAGCTCATTCAACTATTCCCAATTTCTCAGAACTGAAAAGACCCAGATAGTAGGAGAACTAAGTTATGTACTATGATTTGAAGAAATATCCTGGTTCTCTTATTTTTATACTCACGTCAGCAGCATTTGACCTAGTGGCCACCATAGGTTAACAATGTATACACTCAGCTTCCTTTTGTGTGGCTAATGGCTCCAGTGCCTCAAAAGTATTTATAAACAACAAGCTACATTATATATGTAGTTTAACTTTAACATTTCTTATTATTCATTCTCAACACCTCTTTCCAACAATTTGACGTGGATTATTGTTTTAGTACTTCACAGGGATTTTAAGATGTCACTGTATCAACTCTTTCTAACATAAAATTATTAATTTATTGATCTTCAGTCAATAAACATATTGAAAGCAATTCTCAGTGGTACTTTCCTCTTTTATCTGTTGACAGAAGGCAGTACTGTCTCCTAATACTCAATACAGTCTTCCAATAATTTACTTAGTTATATATCACTGCCCTCCCAATATCAACAGTTACATTAATTTAATTTAATTCATCATTCAGGTTTACAACTGCCAGCACCAACTGCTCTATTTCCATCCTTTGCAAAACTCCTTTCTAATTATGTAACATGGTCATAACTTGTAGTTCAGTATCTCTTAGACATTGTGCTCTTATTCCTATTTCCTCTTCTCTCAGTCTGAAGAAGACCAACTATAATACATTAAAACAATTAACTAGTAGGCAAACACAAAAACATCCCACCATTTTCCCTGTAATGATCATCTGGTACTGTTATTCTGAAGTGCTTTTTCTTTCGTTTATTCATCTCCACCTAACCATCCTTCCCATCACTTCTGAAAAGTTCCCAGCTCTTCCTCTTACATGTCTCTCTCTTCTTCCATCATTAAATCTCATCAGTTTTCTATTTCCTCTCCTCTTGGGGCCTCTGCGTTTTCCCATTTCTCATTATCACTTTCATCCCAACAGTGCCTTCATTGAAGGCTGGGCATCGGGCTGGCAACTCGACACCATAAAAACCAACTGCCAATCATTAGCGGACCGGAGTTCCGCTGTGGGGACCCCTAACCGGGAAAAGCCGAAAGACAAACAAACAACTTTCATCCCAATAGTCATAAGAAGACCTATTATTTTTTCTGTGTATTCAGTAACCCATTCTCATAGCCTAAGAGGAACAATTTATTTGTTAAAGACACTTCTGTACTGCCATTATCTTGCATCAGTTACTCCAATTTCACCTGGAATTCACTCAATTTTTCACATTCCCAGATGTGCACCCATGTACCTATTTCCTTCCCACATCTCCAACATTTTGCATTCAACCTAGGAAACAATTTAGCTAACCTCCACAGAGTATAGCAATACTTATGCAAACATTTCCAGGCAAAGATCCTAAACCTACATGCTTCAGTCACATATCTCAGCAGCTGAATTATTTGTAGCCATTCATCTTCCACAATAATTTCCCCTATTTCCTTTTCCTAATGTACTTTCATTTGTATATTGTTCTGCCTTTTCCTTTTATTTACCCAGTTTCTGCTATTTTCACTAGTCTTTCAACTTCCCTGCCTTCTATTATTCTGTTCTCTATTTCCTTAATTACTTCTGGGGCAGATATTATATCTTCCCATTATTTCTCTGTTTCTTGCCATCTATTTTTCAAACCCACATATTTCCATTCCAATGAACTCTTAAGCAGAAATTCTGCCTTCAATTCCCCAAATGTTTTCAATTTGTCAAAAATATGTACTTGCAAGTGTGTGGTATGGAGGAAATACCACAGCAGGGTTACCCACATGGCGATGTAAACCTTGGCTCTAGATTCAGATCACTGTTGAGATGACACCCCGACCCCGTGTTTCCAAAATGGGGAAAGGGGTTGTGGATGGATGGATTTACTTGAGGCCAACATTTGACTTGATTCTGTTTCTTACTTCATCTCCATACTATCTTTTTATTTTCCTCCATCTCCTTTAATCTTCCTATCTGAACCACCCACATTCTCCACTCGTCTCTTTCCCCATCCTACCAAATTTTCCAATTTTTTTTCTGTACTTGTCTCATCCAAGGCATGCTCAGCTCATGTGCTGGGGTTTCTAATTGTACTTCTATCTCTTAATTTCTTTTCTCTTTGGACCAGCATCCTTTTCCAGTCTGCAACATAATGAACGTCTACAATCCTAAAGACATTAACTATTAAGCACGCCTGCAAATATTCTTTCAAATCTGATATCTTAACCCCCCCCCTCTTTTCCTTTGTCTCTATTATTTGATCCCCTGCTGCTCTGGGTTTCTTACCATTCCATATAAATTCGTAACATCACTGCTTTACCTTTTTCAGCAGATTATTTGGCAACTCCTTAAATGCCTGTCCAGCATATAAAAATCATGGTATTATACACATCTGCATGATTTAAACTCTCTGATCAGTCTCTAAGGCCAAGACTGTTCATCTCTCTATTTGCCCCTTCACTTTCCTAAATATCTCTTCATAAGTTCCCTGCATGCTATGTTCACTGTCTCTTTTAATTTAAATCCCAAATACTTTATCTCCTTCTCCTGGATTCTAACCATACACCCTTTCCCTGCCTCCTGCTTACATTTATTCAGAATTAATGTTTTGGACTTCTCTTGGTTAATCTTGTTCCCTGACCTCTTTCCAAGTACCAGCAAGAACCTTCACAGATCCTTTATATCTGTTCTGTAGCCCGATAAGAACATCATCCACGTACAGTAAAACTTTCTTGTCTCTCCCTTATAGTCTTTGCCAATGGCTTTAGGTACAATGCAAAGAACAATGGTGAAAGTAGACACCCCTTGTCTCATTCTTCCTCCAGTCTCTATCTTGTCTGAGAGACTAGCCCTTATTTTCACCATGGCTTTTGCTCCTTCATATATACCTTCGGTCATTCTTATTCAACTATCAGGGAATCTATTTTTCCCCAGTGTCTCGAACAAATATCACCATCTTACTCAATCAAATGCCTTTCTGCCTTTCAGTATCTAGGGATACTAACATTATTACTTTACCCTGAAGTTGAGCAACCTGCATAAGCATCAATGTATTTATTAAATTATCAGCTGTTGTCCTCCTTACTACAAACCCTGTTAGGGTTCTGTCAATTAGTCTCGGTAATACGTTCCTTGTTCTCTCTGCCTGAATCATCATAAAGTGCACTCTTTATGAAGATGGGTATCTAGGGTCTTTTCCTTCTTTGTGAATTACTGAGATCACAACTGCTTTCCATGTCTTTGGCCTTTCTATTATATCATCATTAAACAGGTCCAACCATTTTAATCACTCTTTCTTTTTGTAGCTTCCAGAACTCAATTGGAAAGCCATCACTTCCTGGTGTCTTCCCTCTTGTCATCTTTTCTGATGCCCTCAGAATATCTTCTACCCTAATATTTCCTGCTATCACTGAATGAACGTCATCCTCCAGTTGTCTCATCTTCGGCTAGTGCCACCTCTCTCCTTCCCCAGCCACGTCCATCTCCACTTCCTTATCTTTTTCATACAATTCCCAATTATATTCCTGAAATCTTCCCAGTATCTCTCCTAGCGTAGCAATTTTCCTTTCTTGATTTCCATCTCCCAGCTCATATATTCCTCTTGTCTTAACCTCATGGCTTGTGTTTTGTTGTCTTGGAGATCACTTTAAAATATAGCATTTCTACTGCTATCCTTTTATTCTAGATCCTTTCATCCTCAAGTATATTTTCCTTATCTCCCTCTTTCCTTCCTACTTTGGCCCCCTCTCTGCCTCTCTCTCTGTGTAGTTACTAATTCCCTTTCCATAGACTCCATACTCTCTTTTCCTTTTTCCCTTTCTCCGTCTGTATTCTACTAATTTCTTTTTTTAATTTTTCTTTCAATTTGTCCCATTCTTCTGAATTCTTATCTCTCACCATATCTAAAATACTACTCAAGATTCTTGTTAATTCTTTCTTGTCTTTCTCGTTATTCAGTAGGTATGTTGGCACTTTTGAATGCCTGTCTACTTGAGAAGTTCCACCCCCTCTATCAACAAGCCTATCACTGCATGATCTGACATTGCAATTAGAACTATTCTTCTATCAGTTCTCGACCACCTTATCTATCTTGGCGAAAGGTACAAGTATTCAACACCAATTTGTCTGCTATGAGTTATTTCCTTAACATTTATTCACCTTATCGACTGAATACTCTCTCTCAAAATTGACCTTCTTTATTTAGTTTCTTTGCTCTTGGTCCTCTCTCTCCCTCTTTTAACAACTGTATTGTGGTCCTGCATATACATTCCCAGTCCCTCTTGAAAGATTACTATCTCAGCAAAGATTCCTTTCATCTCACTGCATGCTGCTTTGGGTGGGATACAAACAAACTCTGGATTTTGGTATTCATTGGGATACAAACTGACACAATTATTATTTTAGTACTTTCCATCATATTCAATTTCTGTATATCTGCCATTCTTATCCTCCAATTTATCTTCTATATTCTTTAGACATGTCATTCTTAGTAGTGTTACAACTCCTCTTCATCGTCCAATCCCCCAGGCAGAACTTTCATCTATGTTGTAGCCCCCTAATCTTAATTGTTTATGTTCCTTCTGAGTATGATGAGCCTCTTGCAACATTAGTATCTAAGCTTTTGTTCTTATCAAATGCATCATTAACTTCTCCCTTTCCATATTTGCCCAAGCCTGTTAACACTCCAGGACCTAAGATCTACTTTCAGATTCTGGGACACTTCCATAATTTAATGATATTCCCTTCTTACTTCTATTAGATGTGATCCTCTGCCTTCATAACCATATCCTCCTAAGTTTTATCAGTTCCTCTTTCCTCCTCTCTGTTCTCCTCAGGATCTCCTGTTTAATTATCATATTCCATTCCTTCCTTACTCTCCTCTTTAATAACTGATTTACATGTACTTCTTCTCCTTTATTATGCCCCTCTGGCCAGAACAATAGCAATATACAGACATACAAGTTGTGTCTTCTCTGTAACGTATGATGCTCCTTGTTTTCTTCTTCTCTGGCAGGACTATGATGACAGCTTCTTGGGAGTTCTCCCCATTCCGCACTTTCTTTCCTTCTTAGTGCAACTTATTCTACTACTCAAAGCCTATATTTGCTGATATACTGAGCTGTACTTCTCTCCATCCCAAAAAAAGGAACAAACATCCTTCTCTCATCTATAGTGCTCTTTTTCTCTTTCTGATTGTTGGTTCTGTAATGAAGAATTTACATCTTCTTGTTATTCTCTATATTTCATCTCCGATTATCATAAATCTACTCTATCCTTCCACCCTCTTAATGTTTACTTTGCCTGTCTCTCCATTGGCTACCCCACAATCTAACTTAGTGCTTCTCAACTTGTCTTTTTGTTTATTTTCACACTTCCCATTTGAACATAGGAACTCTCCACCATAATATTTTATGCATTTCTGCCCTTGTACCACATATTGCTTTCTCCCTATTTTAATGCATATGTTTATGATTTTCTTTTGAACTCACCTGTCCACCTCCCACTTCACTTCTCTACATTTAGCTCCTTTCATATATTTCTACTGTTACAATGTTCCTTTGTCCAGTTTCATCTCGATTTCTATCACATTCCGATCCACTTGGTACAACCTATTGCATATCAACTAGCAGGGTCAATTTTTACCACCCCATCTCCTCCTTGTATCTACAAATAATTTTACCTTTTCCTTACTCCGTTCAATATTGTTTCTTCCTGACTCCGTTATTAAGACTCAGTTGTGGTATTTATTCCCCCTTCTTACTTAAACATTCTCTCTTGCCATAATCCTCCCGATATAATATTTTCAATTTTGATGTAAGCTCCCTTCCAGGGATTTATTTAGTAACCTTGATTCAACATATCTTCCCACTATAATTAAGCATTTGATTCCTTGTATCATACATTTTGCAAAACCATACTAAACAGTTTTTATCATGTGCTGTCAGAGCATCCCTCCCCCCATATTATTTAGCCATTTCATGATAATGATTTAATTAATTTATTTATTTTACATTTGTTAACTGGGTTGGTCCAGCTGAGTTACAAAAATCCCATTTTTAGTGGAGACCTGAGGAGAAAAGCTCCAATAATGTCTGCAGTAATAAAAAGTAAAAGAAACATTATACATAAGAGAAAATAGAGTGCAGACTGAAATGCCGGTATACAGAACAAATTATAGTTGTCACATAAGAAAGTGTGAGTACTAAAAATATAAACATACAAACAGTTTAGTCACAGTGCTGAAAACCTAGCATGTTCTAATATTTACAAAAATTATAAGTAATGCCAAGACAATTCCTAAGTAGAGGTTGTAGAATGTGAATACACAGAGGTATATGGGAGGGTACGTGGGTTGATTGCAATGACAGATCTTGGAGTTAAGCAGGTGATATTTTAGTGTCTTTTTAAAGTTGTTGGCATGAGTTATACTTCTGATATGAAATGGGAGTTTGTTCCAGCTATGAGAGACAGAGCATTTATAAAGGTTTTTGCATATATTTTTACAGGGTTTCTAGGTCAGTAGAAAGAGTAGGTTGGAACTATGAAGAGGACGATTTAGGGTGTAATAGGACAGAAGTTTGGAAAGTAATGGGCAGGTAGTGGGGTTATTGAGAAGGGGGTGAGCAGTTTGGAGTTGAGTGATAGCAAGTTGATGTGGGAGCTCAAGCCAGTGAAGTTTCTGTAGGGCCAGGCAGTGGTGGGAGGAGCAGGGATGATTTACAGCAAATCTAGCAACTTTATTGTATGTTGATTCAAGTCTGTGAATAAGAAAAGATTGTAGGTTAGTCAGGATATGGGAGGCATAGAGTAGGGTGGGTAGTAAGAAAGTTCAAGCAATGGCATGTTTGGATTCTGCACTAAGGTATTTTTTATTTCTGTAAAGTAGGCCTTACTTTTGATGGGCTTTTTGATGCTTTGTTGGTCATCAATAATGGCGCCAAGGAGTTTAGTTTGTGTTTCAACTTTTATAATAGTGTTGTTGAGAGAAGAGATTGAAAAGGTAGATTTACAGTGAGAGAGGGAGTTAGGCAGAAAAAGGAGGAGCTTTGTTTTATTGGGATTGAGGATGAGCTGACTGTCATTGAGCCATCTTTCTACAGAAGAAAAGGAGTTTTGTGTAGTACTTAACAGATCTGACAAGTTTTCAGAGACAGATATCAATATGGAGTCATCTCCATATTGGGCGATAGAAGAGTGACCACAAGAAGTATGGAAGTTATTGGTAAAGATGTTAAATAGCAGAGGGCCAAGGATGGAGCCTTGGGGTACACTGGTTTGGATAGAGAGGAAAGGGGAGCAAGAGTTAAGACATCTAACTGATTATTGTCTGTTAGGGAGATAGCTGGAGAACCAGTTGAGGGCAGTGTGAGAGAGGTTGAGACAGGATAGTTTGGAGAGGAGTAAAGAGAGAGAAACAGTGTCAAAGGCTTTAGATAGATTGAGGAACAGGCAAGACACAAGTTTGTTGTTGTCTCTGGACGTAGCAACAGTTTAAAAGAAGGAAATAAGGGCAGTGGAGGTGCTGTGTTCAGGGAGAAACCTGTGTTGTGTAGGAGTGAGGAGACTTTCTTGGATAAGATATGTAATTAGTTGAGAGTGGATATTTTTTCAAGGATTTTAGACAGAGGAGGGAGGATAGCAATGGGTCTGAAGTTGCTAGGTTCAGTTGAATTACCACCCTTGTGTAGAAGTATAGTGTAGAAAGAGTTCCAGAGGTCAGAAACTATGGATTCTTGAATGGATCTATTAATTAAAATAGAGACAGGAAAAGCAATAGAGTCAGCAACTATTTTAAGGAACTGAGGAGGAAGGTTGTCAGTAGAGGGAGAGCAGGGTTTAAGTTTCAGGAGTAGTTTTCTAATCTAGGAAATAGACAGGTTTGAATGGGAAAGTGATGGCACTGGCAGTCTGAATGAGAGGGGTAACAGTGGTTTGTGTTACAGGCATCTGTAGTATATAGGTTCATAGGTTCACAGGTTGGGACTAGGCTATCGACCCTAGGGCCTACACAAGCCTAGCCATAACAATTCCCTGGCTATTTCTTCCCACACTATTTATTTCCCTGGACCCCTAGTAGAAAAGGAGTTATTAGGAATGAGCTTGGCAATAGTCTCTATGAAGTATTTGTTAAGTAGTGTTGCAGTCTCTGTTGGGGTATTGTTAGATTGTTAGGGAAGGGGTTGGGTGTAGTGGGGGTACCAGGATGGAGAATGTTGTTAATAGTATTCCAAAATCTTTTAGGGCTGGTATAGTGGTTAGTTTGAGCTTAGATGTAGTAGTTTTTCTTATCGTGGTGGATGATTTTTTTGGTGAGGTCCCTAAGTTCTCTGTAGTCTTGTAATTGTGAGGGTGATTTAAATTTTAGCCAGAGTTTTCAGGCCATATCTCTTTTTGCCATGAGAGAGAAAGTATTTCTAGTGAGCTAGAGGGCATAGTTGGATTTGACCGTGATTTTCCTTAAGGGAGCTAGGGAGTTCAGGATATCAAGTAAGATGTGGTTAAATTTAAGGACAGCTTCATTAATGGGCAGAGAGTGCAGGAAAGACCAGTTGATAGAGCAAAGATAATTATTCAGAGTATCTTGGTTAAAGTTGGTGAGTGTTATGCAGTCTTTGCAGAGGTGAGGTCTCTGTAGTTGGAGGGAGTATCAATAGATGCGAGTTGGCAGGTGGTCGCTTATAGTGCTGGAGGGAGGTACAGGGATTATGGTACATGTGAGGTTTGTTAGTGAGGATCCAATCTAGAGTGGACTTGGGTATGTTTTTATGTAGGTAGGTAGGGGTGGAGATCAGTTGGGAAAAGCTGTGGAGACTGATGCCGTGTTGGGCAGGAGTGGATATTTAGGTCATTCCAATCTATGCTAACATCTCCAAGGATTAAAGTTTCATAGGCAATATTTTGTAATAACCAAAAAAAGTATTTGTTCAAGGATTGCGATGTTTTTACCTGGTGGGATGCAGATGGATGCAATAGCATTTTGTTTTGTGGGTATTTAAGTGACAGTTTAGAATGAGAACCTCAGCAGGTTGAAAGTTTGGGATGGAGACAGTTAGTAGGGAGTGATTAAGCTGTTCGGAATAGAATATGGTGACACCACCACCTTTTTTTGGAATTCTATCTAGTCAGCACATATTAAATCCTGGGGGTAAGATTTCAGTATCTGAAATATGGGGTTTAAGCCATGTTTGGGATCATCTGTATACTTGTCTCCAGAACAGAAAAGAAAAATAGAGAATAACTGAACGAGTAAGTACTAAACAAGTATATTGACTCACTTACAGTTCTATATTGTTTTCCTTGGCATAGTTAGATGGATTGCCTAAGCCCCCCCCCCCCATTGTGTACCTCCACCGTGCCTAAATCTTTAATCTTAAAACAGTGCTGCTGTTAAGTATTATTTGAGTCTATATTACATTGAAAAACCTAGTCAGTGAACGCTTGTTCACAGACCAATAAACAGCGAAAACTCACTTTGAACGGCCACCAGTTGGTATATTTAGTTAGGGGGGTGTGAGGGCATAGACTCCCACACTGGAGGGTGTGGGTTTGAAATAATGTCCCAGTTTTGGCTGGCCAAGTGATTTTTTTTCCCCTAGGAAAAAATTTGCTGAAGAGGACGTGTGAAGAAGTGAGAGTTTGCTGTTTATTGGTCGACGAACAGGCATTCGCTGACTAGGTTTTTCAATAATGTAATATAGACCTGTATTATTTTATTCTTGTCTAAGCAATAGTATATTATGCTTGACACATTTCAAATATGTAGCCTTCTTGGGCAAAAAAAAAAAAGACAGAAGGTGGGGAGAAAGGGAGAACAGCAACAGATAGACAGACAATAAATCAGGTTATTATATATGTCCTGTTCAGGCCCATAATCTTCATAATAATGTAAAGTCTTTGAGCTGTGACTCCTGCACCCTCTTCCTTCTAGCTTCTTGGATAATGTCCGCTTATTCTTTAAACTTATGGAAAGCACCCAGTCTGCTGTCCATTTTTAAAGTGTTGGCTGTGTTCATGTCCCTTTAGCTCTTCCTGATCCTTACACTTCTCCTGCAGTGGACTCTGTCAATGATTAGCTGATTTTTGAATATATTTTAAAGCCTCCTCCTTTTGTACAAAAGACCTGGCTACTCCATTAATAAAGATTTTCATTGTAGCTGGGTAAAGAAGTCAGCAATGGACACTTTTCTCTTTACAGTCTCTTATAACTGGTAAAAACTGATTTTGTTTCTTCCATGTCTCAGAACAGAAATCTTGCTCCATGAATACTCTTCTTCCTTCTAGTAACAACTTTTTCCCTGGTTGCCATACTTGATTTCACACTTTCTTGTTAAGTTTATCTGGAATTGCAATTATCGACCATGCTTTCCTTGCTCCATCAGGTAATGGTGTCCAGGTAGTCTGGGGTGCTCTCCCATTCCTCATTTCATTCACTCATATCTGTCCATTGTGCTGTCTTACAACTGCTTCTTTACAATCTTGCTGTTCCATTCCCTTTGGTACTACTACCAATTTTATATTTTTTTCTTCTTGCCCTGTCTTTCAGGTCTGTCAGTTTTGCCTCTGTCCCATCTGGTTATGCTTTGGCTTCCATTCTAACTTTCATGTCAGAATTCTCATCAATCATTGTCTGTATGGTGTCAGAGTGTTAAGTCCAGTTGACTGACATTCAAAGTTCATAGGTAGGTACTAGGCTATCTGCCCTAGGGCCCATACAAGCCTAGCCAAAAAATGTACCCTGGCTTTTGCCACCCAAGAAAATTATTTTCCTGTGCCCCTGTCGAGCATAGCCACATAAGTGATCCCCGAGGTGAATTTCCCATTTCCCATCCAATCATCAAGATTTTTCTTGAAGAGTGCTAATGAGGAGCTCTGTTTGACATAGATAGGTAGTCTGTTCCAGAGTATGGGAAGTTCTACAATTCCTTCTTTCATTAGACCTATGTTGTTAGATATCTGCACTGACTACTACTTCAACTTTTATTTAATGTGCGGAGCTGAGAGAAATGCACTTGCATCAAGGTGCTATCATACTGGAAGTCTCTTCACTAAATCAACTCTTATCACGTCAGTAGGAGCCATTGGAGCTGTGTATTGGTAAACGTAATTTTAATGTTTCTTTTTAACGGTATGCAATTTTTTTGCTTTTGCACATCTTTGCAAAAATTGCACGGATTCTATAGAACTGTATTAAAAGCAGGACAATACTCATAAGCCATACTTAGCGAACAAGGATTAACTTTTCATTGCACAAGCTTCTCTTTGATAACAGACAAAATGACTATTCTACACATCTCCATTGCTTTTCCACATCTTTTACTTTATACAACACATTCTTAGGTTACTTTTTTACTTTTAATTTGACTTACATTTATTTTACACACTTCCAGTTCCTCAGTCAACTGTTTTAATTGTGTACTACTCATTTCACTTGCTCTGCACACCTCCACAGCTTTTGATAAAGTCAGCTACAGCCTTGCCCCTTGTTTCATCATTTGCTCTACCACAAACTATCTCTTATTATTGAATCATACAACTTACTATATTCATGGTCCTTGGCTCTCTTATTCAACTTTGTAACATAGTAAGGGAACCATCTCCACATTGGATTTTGGGTTGAATTTCTTCATTTAAGGTTAGTTTTCTTCTTACATTATAGTTTTCTCTTATTATATTACAGTTTGTTTTACTATATTATTTTATTTTAAAGCTTGTTTTACCTCAAAGTCATTTTCATGAAGTTTTAAAAGTTCTTGGCTAGGATCAGTTAGAAAAAGATATTTTCCTTTCATCCATTGAAAAGGAATTAAATTTATCTAGTTTGTGAGAGTAGCTGAGAAGTATGACTTCTTATTTAGAGCATTTAGCTATATTTTGCCTACAGCTGGTATATGACTGCATTTGCGTTTTTTTACCCAGCAGCCCAGTTCTGCTGTGCTTTTAAACTTGGTGACTTTGGAGATGTCCACCTCTGCTTGACTTTGGAAGCTCCTTTCAGTCACATCTCATCTGCTAATTCTATTGGGCAATGAAAGATCAAACTGGAAAGGCCCTCCACATAGACTTTTAAAGATTAAGTTAGCCTCTGAATCATATTATCCCACTCACTCAGTGCACACTGCAACAGTCAGAGGATTAATCCATTTTTTTTATCTTATTTTTAAAATCTGTAATATCTGGGACTAGACTACGAATCACTGGAGAGCCTAGGAATTGCTTCCGAGAACACAGCTCAGAATTAGTGATTCTGTTTTGCTCTTGTTCCTTATTATTTGCTATCCTTCCTACAGATTTCAAATCAATGGAAAGCCTTAAAATTGTTTCTTAGGAGTCAGCTTGGAATTAGTGCTACTGCTTTGCTCCTGGTGAGAGAAGAAGCAGAGATGCCTCGATTCCTGATGGTCTCTCATTGTAAAGTGTGTGTGGACTTCACTGAGTGGTCTGGTTACAGTTTTGGTGAGAACCTATTCAGGGCCTTTGTGTAGCTTGGCTTTTTTGTGTGTCTAGCTGTTGTAGGTTATATCGAGGAGTATCTACCAAGGGAAGACTGATGCAAGAGTACTGAACCCAGCAACCTGTGGGCTAATGCTACTTTTCAGGGAACAGTGCTACTATTTTGCTTCTGGTGACAGAAATAGCAAATGATAAATGATTCCCAGCTGCATGCAGCTATGTTTAAACCACCATTATCTCCACTACCAGAGAGGTAGCACCTCTAGTAATCAACTCCAAACCGTATAGGTTAGTACTCCCCTTCAGCCCACATTGGTAAGACCCAAAAACATGAAGTTGCACTTTCCAACTGTTTCTGTACTTACTTTAGTTGAAATGGGCATCCTGAAACAATGTAGCAATTGTCTCATGTTTACTGACAACCACCTACTACCTAGTCAAACTGACCCATTGTGTGAGAGATCACCATCATCATCATCATCATCATCATCATCATCAAACCCCCTTTTTCCCATTTTCTGCACAGAGTCGGGGTGTCACGTCTACTATTGTCATCTCTTTAATTCAATGTCACTTTCCTATCTTCTTTGACAGTCATGCCTGACTGTTGCAGATCTTCTCTCACACAATGCATCCACCTGTTTGCTGCATGCCCTTGTTTCCTCTTGCCTTCTTCCTATCCGTCCCAAGTCTTCTTCACCAGATTGTCTTCTGCTTTTCTTCACATGTGCCTGGACCACCATAACCTCTTCTCTTCGACCTTTTCTTTATTGGCTTCTGCTCTGATGTCCTCATTTTTTCATCTGCTTTACAGTATGCATTCTACTGTCCATCATAGGTACTTAATCTGCATTACGTCTAGCTTCCTCATCTGCTCTGACTTTACTGCCCAGGTTTCTGTACTGGTCACAACATCATTTTGTACACCTTATATTTTAGCTTCACTGGCCTTCTTCTGTCATACACTAGGCCTGACACAATATGCCAGTTGGCAGCAGCCCCTCCAATTCTAGCTTTGACCTCCTCATTCAGGCTTCCCTTCTGCTCAACCCCCCCATGCCAGGTACTTGAAGCTGTTAACCTGTTTCACTATTTCCCCTTCTATCTCAATTCTTAGCTTCTTCTGACTTCCCCACCTTGATGCCATTACAACTGTCTTATCTGTACTCAGTGGCATTAAGTGTGCCTTCAGTTTTGAATACCATTTCTGTATCATTTAATGACCATCTTGTTCAGAGTCAGTTTTTAATGTCACATAATCTGCACACAGCAACTTTGTTGATCTGTCCCCTCTGACCTGTTTGCTAATATAGTCCATCACCAGTATGAACAGCAGTGGGCTCACAGCTGAACCCTGATGCACCCCTACTCCCACAGGCAACCCCTCTGTGAGACCAAACACTGTTCATACTTGTGTCATTAGGTTTTGTAAATGGCCAACATTAATCTTGCCAATGTTATTGGGACTTTGAACCACTGTAGGACTGCCCAAATCAGCATTTTTGGTACTTTGTCATATGCTTTCTCCATGTCTATGAATGCCCATTTGGACTCTTTCCTCATATCTAGCTTTTTCTCAGCTATCTGTCTCATTGCATCCTGATCTGAGTCCAAACTGCTCATCCTCCATCTTACTTTCTACCAGTCTGCATATTCATTTATTAATCTCCCTCTCCAGATCTTTCAAGCAGTGTGACAGGAGTTTGGCACCTCTATATTGCTCACAGTTGTGAATGTCCCCTTTGTTCTTGTACTCTGGCAGAGGTATGCTTATTTCCCAGTCATCTGGAAGTAAGGATGTAGCTTTCTTTCAATATTGCTATAAGTACCCACAGTAGCCATTTCTTTCAATATTGCTATAAGTACCCACAGTAGCCATTCTCCCCTTACTCACCCAGCATCTTGATCATATCTGCAATGACCTCATCTGGGCCTACTTCTTTCCCCGACTTCATTTTCCTTAGTGCAGTTCTTATTTCTTCTAGGATGGACTCATCTTCTTCTTTCATTGAAGGCTGTGTCTAGGGCAGTGCAGTTTCTGTGGGGGTTTCTTCATTCAGAAGCTGCTGGAAGTACTCTTTCCAACTGCCTTTGATGTCCTGTGGAACGGTGAGCAGGTTGTTCCTAACATCCTTTATGAAGGATGTCTAATGACTATTTTCTTTATCTTTATGTCTTTTGCCTTGCAATTTGATAGAGTTTCTTTGCGCTACCTATTGAGTGACTTTCCAAAAGCTAGTAGAGTGTCACTGTTGCCTTGCTCTTCACTACTGCAACTCAAAGCAAGCAGAAACTTTGCAGTGTGGAGGGTGTGAAGTTCATTCCTTGAAATATGTTATGCATCTAGTTCACAAATAAAATTCAAACTTTAATATGTACTACAAAGTAATAAAATAGTAGGTAGTCCACAGTTGAGTTAGAAATGGAATATCCTTTATTGAAACACACAAACAAGTGAAAAGTATTAAAGAACATTCATTAATTTATATATAATCAGGTTATTTGGAGCAAGGGAGTGGTTACAGAGGGTGGTTCTTTTAAGAGCAAAAGGAAAGCATTAAACTCATTCCTTTAACCACTGGCTACACTATCAGAGACTAGGCGCTTCGGAAGAACAGCACTAAGCAAAGTCTGCTTTGGACCTAGAGAAAAAAATCTAGTTTGCAGTCTTTAGTAAAGGTACGTACCGATGACCGAGTTGCTGAATCTAGAAAAATTTCTACAGTACACCCTTTCCAATAAGCCACAAAAATAGCCTCATCCTGGAAACACTGGCCCTGCCTTGGCCTGGAAGTAACTTGCTACAGTAAGAATAACAAAAAAAAAAAACAATAGCATGGGACAACCATTTAGAAATGGTCTGTTTAGGCACTGCTTGTCCCTTTTTCTTATTTTCATAGGAGACAAACAGCTGATTAGCACTCCTGGCAGCTTTAGTCCTCTCAATGTAGCATCTTTGTTTCCTAAGGACATCCACAGTATGTAAATTTCTCTCCTGTATTTTTTGTTCTGAAAAGAAAAACATGAAAATGAAAAGCCTGGGTTATGTGGATTTGCTCTCAAAGTAACCCTTCATTGGGATAATGAGAGAGATATGACACATCATAAGAACGTAAGACTCAGATAGTCTTCTCTCAGAAGTCAGAGCAATAGGTAATACTGTTTTCCAAGATACAAACTTAAATTTAACTAAATGCACAGGTTCCACAGGGAAAAAAGAAGTTATGTACCTACCATAACGTTCCATGTTAGTTGTCTTCATCTCTCCTTCCTTCTTGCTGTTTGGGTTCGGAGCCGATCCTCGGCTCCGGCTTGGCCATCTTCTATAGCTCGAGAGCTATTTACTGGCTCGAGGCTACCCCTTATCCCAGAATGCCCAGCGTCAGCTACCCAGATCTCGTTTGTGATAGCGCACACTAGACATTAGTAGAGTAACCAGTTACGAAAACTGGTTGTCCAATACACCTAAACAAGGAAAGAGTTATAGATTTACCTGGCATATGAAGTCATAAAAGATGCTCAGCCAGTGAAAACAAAAGGGAACTCCTCACAATCCTCTAGGAAGGGGGAAGGAGGGAGGGATGCAAGAAGGAAGGCGAGATGAAGACAACTAACATGGAACGTTATGGTAGGTGCATAACTTCTTTATGTTAAGTTGTCTATCTCGCCTTCATTCTTGCTGTTTGGGACAGCATCCCTAGCACCTAAAATCCTGGGTGGCTCATTGGAAAAAACTCTTCAGAACAGTAGAACCAAAGTAAGCTCTGCTCCAGGAGACTATATCTACCTTGTAATGAGAGATAAAAGTGTGGGGGTTTGCCCAAGTGGCAGCTGCACAGATTGAGTCTATGGGCAACCTAGACTGAAATGCTACAGAGGTGGCTAATGCTCTAGTTGAATGACCTTTTGGTTTAGCTGGTAGCTCTTTATTTCATAACTGATAAATAAAGGCAATAGTATCAGATAACCATCTGGATAAGGTTACTTTAGAAACTGGAAGGCCTTGTTTGTTGAAAGCATAAGAAAGAAATAACTGGTCTGACTTTCTTGGTTCCTTAGTTGTATGGAGGTAAGAACACAATTGTCTGTGCACATCCAATTGGTGGAGCTTGTATTCTGCCTTGTTGCTGTGATTAGGAAAGAAAACTGGGAGATCTATGGAATGATTTAAATTGTTCTCTGAGCAGACTTTAGGAATAAAGGATGGATTGGTCCTCAGAGAAACTCTGTCCTTGTGAAACACCAGGTAAGGAGGACGAACACATAGTGCTTGAAGTTCTGAGACACGCCTAGCTAAAGTGATAGCAACCAGAAAAAGTGTCTTCCAAGAAAGAAATTTTAAAGAGCATGATGCTGCCGGTTCAAAGGGAGGCAACATTAAGGAGGCTAAAACTAAATTAAGATCCCAAGGATGGGGAGGATCTCTAACTGGGGGTCTAAGAATAGCTGTTCCTTTCATAAAGGCTTTGCAGAGCTTATAAGACATTATGCTAGAATTAAACATACCAATATGAAAATTAGAAAATGCAGCTAATTGTACTCTAATGGTGGCGGAAACCACACCAGACTGAAAAAGCTGTTTTAGAAATTTAAGAATTTCATGGATTGGGGCTGAGAAAGGATCCAAATTTCTAGATTCTGCCCAGTAAGAAAACCTTTTCCATTTACTAGCATACGTTTTCCTCATAGTAGACTTATGTGAGGAAACAATAATATCACGGACTGCTGGGGAGATATTGGAAAGCCTGGCTATGGTCGGAAGTGGAGTAACCAAGCTGTGAGCTGGAGAGTTTGAAGGGATTGGTGCAACCCGCCTGATTGGTGAATCAGAAGATCTGGAACCGAGTCCAGAATCCACGGCTGATCCAGAAGGTGGAGGTGTAGGAACGTGAACCATATTTGTCGAGGCCAGTATGGGGCAATGAGGATCATTTTGCAACCCAATGATTTTGCTTTCTGTATGAGTCTTGGAATTAGGGGAAAAGGAGGAAAAGCGTAAAGAAGTCCCTGAGGCCAATCGTGGACTAGAGCATCTCTAGGTATATGACCTGGAAGAGGAAGAAGGGAGAAGTAGCTGCTGCATGTATTGTTGAGAGGAGTGGCAAATAGGTCGCAGCAAGGCTGTCCCCATTTGCAGAAGATAAGATCCGCAACTTCCTGATTCAGAGACCACTCATGAGGCATGAGGATAGCTATGCTGAGCCTGTCCGCTATAACGTTGGATTTCCCAGGGATGTGCATTGCTATCAGAAAATGATGGGAGAAAATCGCCCTTTGCCACACTCTGAGTGCTTCTCGACACAAGGGGTAAGACCTGGTCCCGCCCTGTTTGTTGATGTACCACACCACTGACACATTGTCCGTTTGGATTGCAATGGTCCCGGAAGGAAGAGATTCTTGAAGGGCTTGCAATGTTAGGAGAACCGCTCTTATTTCTAAGACATTGATATGCAGATGATACTCGTGAGGTTGCCAAGTGCCTTGGACTGTCCTGCCTAGATAATGCCCCCTCCCCACCCTATCAGGGAGGCATCCGTGGTCACTGTGGCTACCAGAGGGGGTTGTATGAAGGGTCTGCCCTGAATTACTAGTGGGGAGACCATCCACCAATAAAGGCACCTTTTGCATGTTTCTGTGATCAGGATCATGTGAGGCATGGGTAGTTCTTGGAAAGACCACTGTGTGAAAATAAGTCACTGAATGATTCTCATGTGGAAACGCACTAATGAGACAAGAAGAATTGCAGCTGCCATGGAGCCTAGAACTTGGAGGACATGTCTGACTTGAACCCTTTTGCTCTGCATTAGAATTAACACTTGTTGACGAATAGTGGAAACTCTTTCCTGCGGTAATCTTGCAGACATTTCTTTTGTGTTTAATTCTGCTCCTATGTATGTAATACACTGACAGGGCAACAAGGCAGATTTTTCGAAATTTACTGTAATGCCTAGTTGAGTGCATGATGTGATTGTATAATCCTGTGCCTCTAAGAGTTGATGCCTGATGGTAGCAGTCAGGAGCCAGTCGTATAGATAGGGAAACACCTGGAATCCTTGACGCCTCAGGTGAGCCGTGACTACTGCCATACACTTGGTGAACACCTTGGGGGCTGAGGTGAGACCAAAGGGCAGAGCTCTGAACTGGTAATGACTGGCCCCTACCCGGAAGTGAAGAAATCTCCTGGAGCGTCTGTCCATCTTGATATGGTAGTACGCGTCCTGAAGATCTATGGAGCACATCCAATTGTCCTGACTCAGAAAAGGGAAAATGGACTGCAGTGTCACCATCCGGAACTTTTCTTTTTGTACAGATTTGTTCAATCTGCTGAGATCCAGTATTGGTCTCCAGTCCTCTGTCTTTTTTGGTATTAAAAAGAATCTTGAGTAAGTTCCGGATCCTAGTTGGTCTGAGGGGACTTCTTGAATGGCTCTTTTTTCTAGCAGTCTTGAAACTTCTGTGACTGCTTGATCCCTTAGATTGGGTGGGACATCTGGGATGGGCTTTTTCGATTCTATAGGGGATTGATGGAAGGGAATTTTGTAACCTCCGGATATGATGGATAGTACCCATCTGTCTCTTGTTATATTTTGCCAGGCTTTTGGGTACAGCGAAAGTCTTCCCCTGACTGCCTCCAAGGGTGAGCAGTCGGGCAACCCTTCAGGGATGCTGGAAGGGTTTGGCAGAGAAAGTTTTTCTGTCACCCTGGTTTTGCAGTCCCCCTCGGCCACGAGGGCGGCACCTGTTATTATTGTTTCCCCCTCTGCCTCTGGAGGAAAAATCACCACGTGTGTCAGGCAAGGGTCCCTGGGATTTTTGGAACCACATCTTTCCGCTCTTCTGACCCTTGGGATAAGGTCTGGAAGGAGTGGAAAAATGGACTCCTATGGCAGAGAGAGTCTTGCCTTCCTGCTCACACCTGGTCAACATATCTTTCACCTGAGGCCCAAAGAGAAAAGAGCCATCAAAGGGAGTACTGGTGAAGGACACTCAAAAAGGTTACGCAAACTGACACAGCCGCATCCAAGCATGTCTCCTGAGAGCCACACCTGTCCCTGTGGCTCTGCTCGCTCCATCGGCTGCATAGGAAATCAGCCTCATGGAGGAGTTAACTATGGAATTAAGAGTCGCAAGCTGAGAAGCTACTTGGCTGGTGCTCTCTCAGCTGTAGGATCTTGAAGGGTATCTCCAAGCTCTTTCAGGTGATCCCTTTGAAGACGTGTAAAATGGCATAGATAATTCATGGACCTCATCGAAAAGGTCGCTGAAGCAAACATTCGCTTTCCATATCTGTCCATCGTCCGAGACTCTTTGTTCAGAGGATGAACAGATGAAGAGGTCTCTGCTAACTCTTTCTTGGTGGCTGCTGCTAACACCATGGCATCAAGGGCACACCTTTGGAGAGATATTGCTTGTCCTGGGGGGGCTGTAATAAATTTATTTGGTCTCCTTGGAGTAGGTTCCACAGAATCTGGAGCTGACCAAGCCTTTTGAGCCACTACAGACATGAGTGGATCGAAAGGAGGAGATACCCAGGAGGTGGAAGGTCGGGAACCAAATGCATCCAGGTATACAGACTCATCCTTGGTAGCGGCTAGGGAAGTCCAGTCCCTCCTCTGCCTAAGCATTTCAAGGATGTCCGAAAAGGAAACATCTTCAGAGGGAGACATTGGGGACCCTTCCGATTCATCCATGTCTGTATCTGAAGTGACAGACTCAGGGGAGTCTATGTGCTTCCTCTTGCACTTCTTCTTCCAGGGAGATTCCTCCGGGTGATCAGGAGAGGCTTCGGAAGAAGAGGGATCACCCAATGGGGTGCCCTGGGGCATAAGTTCCCTACGCTTGGGGTCTGGAGGAGGAGTAGAGGTTGGCACAGACACCACGGGGGGAGGAGCTGATGGAGCTGGCAGTAGAGCTGTCTCTGGGGACAGCACACTCCGCATGACCTCAAAGGCGTCCCAACCTCTAGGCAGAGAAAGCTCCGGCTACAAAGAAACAGGAGTCTTTCTCCACATCTCGGGTGACAGCTCAGAGGCCGATGTTGGAGCTGAGCTCACCTGCGCCGAAGCTCAGAGGGGGAAAACGGGGTCGGACAAGGGTCTGATGCCACTCCCCTCCTTGGAGCTGATGAGAGAGCCTCGGCGCCCAGATCCCTCGATAGATGGTACAACCGAGTTAGTCGGAGCCGACATCGGAACCGAAGGAGAAATGATGATCGGTGACGATGGCTCTACTGCTTGCGGATCCATGGTCTCCGGCTCCGAGCTAAATGTAATCGGAGGAGGAATAGAAATAGAGGCAGTTGGAGCCGATACCTGTTGAGGTGGGCTGGGCAGAATTTTTGCCAGTGCCTGTGACTTAAGCAACCTACTTACTACTCTCTCCACATCATGATCTGATAATCTAGAGGATCGAGAGGAGTGGGAAGAATGATGGCTACGTTCACTCTGTAATAAAGGTGACTGTGGAGCCGAGTGGATGGACTCCAAGGATGGCGACCTCAGTCTCTTATGGCTCCGAGATGGCTCCGAAATAGCAGATGGAGCTGACGGAGGAGTTGTCTTGTCGGTGCCAGCTGGTACCGACAAACTTGGTTGGTCAAGTAAAGGGGTCGGCTCCACCTTTGGCTTGACAGACTTAGGGGATTTCGCTGGCTGAGTACTTTTAGCCAGAGAATCCTGAGGCTTCAATAATCCCCGAAGGATTAATTTGTTTTTGTGCTCCTGCAGGACCCTTGGACTAAAAGCATGACATACAGAACAGGAGTCCTGCAGGTGAACAGCGCCAAACAATAAACACAACTAGTGTGCCCATCTGTCAGAGACATTTTCTGACAGCATGAGTCACACTTTTTGAAGCCAGATACCTTAGTATCTTTAGACATTATAGTAACAGCAACCACACAACAAATAATGAAAAGCTATACTATAGAAAACAAGAACAGAGTTTTTTTTTTTTTTTTTTTACAGTTAAAGAATAGAAGGAAAGCCTCTAATTTAAACAGCTATCCTGGGGGTGGGGGGGAGAACTCTCTAATTTAAATGAGTTCAAGGGAACAGAAGGCCTGAGAGTTATGGAGTGACGGCCAACAAAGCTGAAATACACAAGAATGCAAAAAAGGGATAAAGGAATATTATCTATATACGAAATAAACAATTACTTCGCAAACTTTCAAGAAAAACAACAATATATAATAGCAAAAAGATTATACTAAGCCTGAGCCAGTAAAGAAGCAACCTCGCAGCTGAAGCGGCAAATGAGATCTGGGTAGCTGACGCTGGGCATTCTGGGATAAGGGGTAGTCTTGAGCCAGTAAATAGCTCTCGAGCTTTAGAAGATGGCCAAGTCAGAGCCAAGGATCTGCTCCGAACCCAAACAGCAAGAACGAAGGCGAGATAGACAACTTAACATCTGGTTTTCTGAATACAAAATTAAGATCCCAACAAGGAGTCACCAGTGTCCTAGGTAGATGGATATGTAAAACACCTTTTCAAAACTGCTTCTCTAGAGTTAAGGAAGAAAAAGGGGTGTCTCAGGGTAAGCAAACAGATATAGCAGAGGGATGAATCTTAATAGATGAGTAAGAGAAGCCACATGATAATAATTCACACAAATGTTACAGAACCACGTGTCTGGGTCTTAAAAGGGATGTGGTTCTAGGAATGGCACCAACTGGAGAAGATTTTCTACTATCTATCTATGATTTTCTAGTTGCAGGTTTCTTTGCTCCTTAATACCTGCTGCATATCCTCTGAAAAAAGTGCCTAAAAGATTTCAAGATTCTATCGTTCAGGCAGTCAGCTACAGAATTTGAATGCTGAAGTGTATCAGCTCTTGTCTTGTGTGAGTAAATCCTTTCTGTGAAGAAGTTTGTGGTAATTGCTCTTGACCATATTTAAAAGAAGATAAAAACACTGTTGGCTGGGCCAAAAGAAAGTCACCACAATCATGTCTGAGGAGTCTTTTGAATCTTTAGAAGAACCCTAATTTTCATTGAGAAGGGCGGAAGGTCAAACAGGAATAAGGGAATGAAAAGAAAAGTCTTCCAGACCTGAAGAGTCATAGAGCAGAATTTCTTTAACTGTCTGTTATAGCTGAAGGCAAACACATTTACTTGAGAATCTCCCACAGATGGATTGATTTCTTCAAGACCCCTGACTACTACATATATTCGTGGAGGTCTGTCCTGGTCCTGCTCAGCTTGTTGGCAAGACTGCTTTGCTGCTAATCTAGCAGGGATGAGGGTGGGGTTGGACCTGGTTACCTCTGCTTATTTATCTACTTCATCACTATGTTTTTGTGAAAGTAGCAGATAGTTCAGGCTTGATAGATGGCTCAGAGAACAGTATTTGCTATAGTCATAATCTCCCAACATTTATATGCTTTAATTTGTCTTGCTTGTTCCAGAGGCCACCATCTTGGACACAAATCCCAATCAAGTCTGATGCATTTGTGGTTACTGACTAAATAGGGTCTGAAAACATACTATTAAACTGGTCACGAGTGAAGTGTGGTCAAAGAATTTATGAGAACAGTAAAGACCATGAAGTCTTACAAATATTGAAATATTTCCAGGAAATAGCACAGTTTAATTGGAAAAATCTCAGAAATTGCTGCTATTCTGAGGAAGAAAAACTATCGTAAGGGATGCTCCCAGAAGATATAACAGAAAAAACTACACAAGAAAGAATGAGAAAGATTTCTTCATGTTTACCTTAAATCCCAGGATGAGACAAGAATCTTTTACACAAGCCAGAGATTTTTAACAGCTTGTGAGAGAATCTGTAACCAGAGCCGATGTTAGCATTTTGGGGGCCCCAAGGAAATGCCAAGTTGGGGATTCCCTGGACACTTCAAGTCTAAGTATCACCATATCATTGCTCCATCTCTAAAGCAATCTTTTAGTTCATGCTGCAAATTTTTAAGAGCAGCACATACAGACTGAATAACATGGTCTTACATTATCACATGCCTGCATCCCATGCCATGTTGGCTCATTTGACAGAGTAACATTCACAGTGACTGGCATTTAGCTGCAGTGATGTTATATTCTAACCCTATGTACATAGCTGTCCTTAAGTTTAATGGTGCCCTAAGTCAAAGTCTTCATGGTACTCCCCACTGCCTACTGTGTCATCACCTCTCACTCACATCTTTCATTGCTTCACCTCCCAACTCTGGGTTCTCTACATGACATAGAGTACTCTTTTCTTCCTTTTCTCACACTTTATCTTACTCTTCAGCTTCTCCCAGAATCCATGGCTTCCTCTATGCTCTGAAGTGTATTTTAGAGTTTTTTAAACCAAGCCATCATTGGGTGAAAAGGTGAACAAAAAATCTGACTAAGGAAAGAAATCTGTTGTTACTGTTCAACACTGTCTATCCTTGCATCCTTTCAACATAGCAAATGACCAAGACAGCACAAAAATAACTGTGTAAGAAGTAACTAATTAAGCTGGAGAGTCTCAAGTCACTAGGCACCTAGAAAAATTTTTCCAACCTTTTGATTGAGTGGTGGCCTGAACAAAAGCTCACAATAAAATAATAATACAAATGTTTAAGAAGATGCAAAAATCCTATCTGGGAATACTGCTCTCACCCCTCCACCCCCCCCAAAAAAAATCAGACCGTCACTATCCCTGCATTCCTTTGGTGTTAGACTGGAATGAAAGCAAAGGCACAAATGGCTACAGTCACGTATTTCAAGTGACTGCTGTCATGCATATACATAGCATGCTCATCACCCCTATTCAAAAAGGCAGTTATCTGTATATGTGCCTGTAATTAAAGTAAATAAATAATGATTACAGTAATGTATTCCAACTTGTTGGTCAAAGAGAGTACACTCTCCCTACACAATGTAAAGTGGCCTTCTTTATACACCTCTGATGTCTGTGAGAAAAATAAAAGCAAGAGTGACCACATTGTCCCCATTCACAACACATAATGACCTCCTGTGCACACTTCTAAAGTTGATTTTTTAGAAAGATTAAAGAAAAAATGACTACATCATCCCCAGCTTCCCATAAAAGCTAAGGCACTCTTCTGTATCTACCTGTGGGCAGAGCTGGTTTTAGAATGGGTGCAGTTGAGAGAAGAGGACTGCTCTAACCCCTTGTCAAAATCCATGTTAACAGTCTGTGGTGTGGGGTCCACCAGAGCCTTAGAAGCTCTAAGGGTCTAAATGTTTTGTGATGTATTTTATGGCTTATTTTTCAAAGATAATTACTTAACTGCATTTTTACCGTGACTCAAAAGAGCTATATATGTGCCCAGCATTATTGTGTTCAACCAGATACAGTCAAGTGATATGTTTTTCACACACACACACACACACACACACACACACACACACACACACACACACACACACACACACACACACACACACACACACACACTTCTTGACAAGCCAGGTCTATGACAAGAAGCACAAACACACCCACAAACATGTTGCACACACACCTTCAGAGAAACTGGAGGAATGCCAGTTTACCTACAGTATGTCTTTGGAGTGCTGCAGGAAACCACAGCAAATGTGTAAACTGATACAGAGACATGGAAATGGGTAAACGGATACAGAGACATGGAAGGCATGCAGACTCCACATAGAAAAAGCTACAGCCAAGCATTCAACATAAGCAAAGCACTGCAAAATGCCAAAACTACTCACTGCACCACGGTGCCGACAAGTTACTTTGACACACATCCTGCTTCTGCCAAACCACCAAAGATAACCAGCTATTAATGACAAGGTTTATGTTTTGTAATGCAAGTGAAAGAAATTAATGACCAACTTTTTACTTTAAGTGCACTGCAACCACCCCACATACGCAAACATAATGGCAGTTCAGATGATTTTGATACAAAGTGAAAGAAGCTATGGCCAGCTAGTTACTGTTATCCTATAATCCAACCCCCTTTACCTACACATACACAAGCTACAGTAACACTAGTTTTTACTGATTTCAACAACTAGCAATACATTATGCAACACTAGTACTGCCACACCAGATCAGCAACTTTGTTTATCAGTCATCAACTAACAGCAGGAGTAAGTCACTTTTATTCCTCTTACTCAGAAGTAATGTATACCTGTCACTGTCCCGGATTTCACAGAAAGTCCATGATTTTGACTCATATTTTTTGCCCTTACACTCATAAAATTTTTGATTTGCTTGTAAATCATTCAGAATTGCAGACAGTCAATGGCAGACATTAGTTTCATACTTCTTATTGTTAAGAAAGTGCATGCTGATGCAAAACATGTTATTGTATTAACTTTTTAAGTGACTTAGGATAATATTTAAAAAGTGTTTCTGATTCGGATCCTTTATTCCACTATTATTTTTGGCTTCGCCCTGAGTTCTCGAGCAAAGTTGAGAGCTATTCTATGTAATTTCCTGCCAGTTTTATAAATCTTCCTGAAAAAGAAAACCATCCTCAAAGACTTAGGAGCATCTGCTCTTCTTAAAATCCCAGATAAGTGCTGAGATCGGTCACTCTGGGTTGCCAGTCTCTAGTGCCACTCACATTTATTCACTCACTAATTAAAGGCTTTATCCTAAAAGGGTCATATCACAACACTGTTTAGGATAAAGCATGTATTAAGAGAATGAATGATCCTTTTTTTCTCTCTTCATTTTTTCCCTAATCAGTGGCAGCTTTTACAGAGGCCCACATAGTGAAAGACAGGTATTGTGGGTGCCTAATTCCAACTATGACATTAGTTTTAATTAATGCAATTCTCACCAGAAGGATTTAACCAAATCAAGGGCACTATATTAGTGGTAATACATTTAATGAAATTATGAAGCCTGCTATATGACAAAATGCTGTCATTACAATCAACAATATCTTTGAATTTAAAGAGAAGTGGTGTTAACTATTAGGATTCTTCATCCTACGAGTTACTACTCACCTGGTTTATTAAGGGCATAAGATTGCTGCACTAGCTTTCGTTGGTTTGACAAAAATAAAATATCATAATAGGACTACTAGTTTTAGTTGTGGGCCCCTCAGGAGTAGGGAGCCCTCAGCAACTGCAGGGTTCGCTGGTGCCTAAAGCCAACTATGTCTTTAAAGGCCTATTATAGAATCCAGGCCCTTTGTAAACTATATTAAAACTGTTGACAAGCCAAGGGGTAAGCCAGAAAACTAAAAATATCAACTAGACACAGAGAAAGGTAAAAAATGACCAATAACTTTGAGAACCAAAATGTTATTATTTAGAAAGTAGGTTGTAGGAACAGTTTCCAGGATCATTCTTTCTCGGTTAGCTAAAAGATTCTATATTCTGTAACCCTTTGCAACAGCAGTTGATTCAGGATAAGAGGAAAATTTCACTGTCTGGATGCTCTCTAGATGAGGAGAAAGGACAGTCCATTGCCAGTTGTAGCTCTTTTAATGATTTTAAATTCCCAAGTGTCTGAAATTATCTGGAGCCACAGAGGAATGTGAAGATGTAGACTTTGGGCAAGTGTTAAAGGACTGTTAAGGTGGGAAGGGGAAAACAAGTGAGGAGGATGTCAGTCTGTTGTCTTAGACAGTGCTAGCTGTACAGAAGACCCTTCTTTCTAACAGAGGCCCTCTGCCATTACTTGCTTAAATTTTATTTCCATTGTTGAACTCACTTATTTTGATTCCTGACTGGCAGAAAAGTTTCTATCATATTTTGATATGAGGGTAGAAAAGTAGGATGAACCCACCTAAATAACATTTCACTTTTATCAAAACGTTAAAGGACCTTGACAGAGGAAGGTTAAAATAACTCTTCTTTACCCAGAGAAGCATACAAGATCTCAGTTCTGACATCCTTAGTGAGATTCAGAGAAAATAGTTAGGCATCTCTTCTCATCACTGACCCCAAGGTAAGTGCTGTGGAAATAATATTAGCCATGTCCTCATCAGCTCAGAGAGAAACTTATGGTTACCTGACGCAAAGAGAAATAAAGGAATTCGGGGATGCCTTAGTTTCTGAAGAATGGAGGTCATAAAGTAATACATGACTGAAAAAAACAACAGAAGAAAGTATTTGTGGTTTTGGGGTTCTTATATGTTTTAACATACTTTTTTGGGGTAGGTTGCAGACTATCAGATAAAATGCTGGGTGCACATCTGTCATCCTCCAAGGCTGGCCACACAGGAGGTATAGCTATAAAAAGAAATAAACCACCATTATATACTCACACTAAGTCTAAGATTTCAATATACTCTTTTAACCTAATAATAATCAGCACTCTACTTTCAATTCTTTCCTATCTTACCTACCTTCCTACCCCCTCTTATACTTTTCCTTCACAATATGCATCACACTTCTACACTTTACCTTTACACTATACATCAAACTTCAAACACACTACCTATCCATCTTTCTCTTCTATAGTCAATGAGGTCTACTCTTCAAACACTACCCTCCTATTTAATGTCAGAGTAATTCCCATCCTACCCCATCCTCTTATCCCTCACTCCCACACCCATCCAAATACGCCATTCATCACCTGTACTCACCCTCTTTAGCAAACTATATTAGATTCATACTAGACAGGCTCTCACTATCTCTCTCTGGGACATCCACCCCAACCCTGACCCTACCAACGCCACACCAAACTCTCATCTCCATTACCACATTCCCCCAACCCCAAGAATTTTTGATTTATTACAATCAATGCCCAAAGCCTTAGAAATAAAATTCCCATCCTCCACGCTTGGCTATCCCATAATCAACCTGACATTGTTGCCATCACAGAGACCTGGCTTAATTCTAATATAAAAAAATAACGAAATTCTCCCACCAGGCAACCAAATGCTATGCTCTGACAGACCCAACAAAAAAGGTGTCGGAGTAGCCATACTCTACTCCTCTTCCTATACTGTTACTCCCTACACCAATCCAATTCCTAAATTTGCCAATTCTGAAGTCTACATTGCCCTCATTAAATTCAACAAACACAAATCCATATGCATTGCTGCCCTCTATATTCCTCCAAGCAACAACATCCCTATACTTGAAGACATACTCTCCTGGTTTTCAACTAACATCAAAAATGAAACAGTTATTGTAGGTGATGTAAACATAAACTGGGCCATGATAAACTCTGAATCCCCCTCCCAAAATATCAACCTCTACAACTACACCCAATTAATAAACTTTCCTACCAGGCCAAACAAAGGTGGAACCACTGGTATTATAATTGACTGGATCTTAGTGTCTCATCCTAACCTTATCTCAGATACTGGCACCTTTTCTGACTCTCTCAGTGACCACCTGCCTGCATTTGCTAACTGTCACTCCTCTCCCCCTCAAAAGCTACATCACTATGTACAATCTCGGAACCTCCCCAATTTCAACCTGCAAATATTCATAGACCGCCTAAAAGTAACGGATTGGTCACCCTTAAAAACATTGACTCTCGACAATGCCATTGATTACTTTAATAAAACCTTCCTGAACCTTCTTAACAACTTTACTTCACTAATCACTAAAAGAGTTAAAATTTCATCCTCCCCTTGGTTAACCAAAGAAACTAAACAAAACATGCACCTAAGAGACAAAAAGCAGAAACTTTAGCATAAAAATAAATTATGCCATGTTCTACCAGAAGTCAAACAAATCTGTAACACTGCTAAAAAGCTAATAATCAGGGATCAAAAATCATACTCCAATAAAACTTCAATCAGAAAACTTGTCCAACCCAAGAAAATTTTGGGACTCTATCTCCTCCCTTCTCCACCCAGGCAATAAGAATAATCCATCCCCTAACCTAAACCTTACTGATCTAGAAAATGTCTCTAACTTCAATACCTTCTTCACAGAATCCATAGCTAAACTCATCACCAGCTTCTCTCACCACTCTCAACCTCCTCCCCCAACCCCTCTACATCTCCACACAATCTGACTACCCCTACTCCTACATTTAGCTTTTCTCCTGTCTCTATAAGCAAAATAAAGAAGCTCCTCCAACTCAAACTATGCTTCCCTGTCCCAGATTACCTACCCACAACTTTCCTTATTTTGTCTGCAGACAACATAGCCCATCCCATCTCTATTTTAATAAAACGATCCATACTAGAATCATACGTCCCCTCACTATGGAGACACCCCTTTATCATTCCACTCCATAAAGGAGGCAAAAACACTGACACTTCTAATTTTCAGCATATAGCCATTCTATCCCCACTATCAAAAATCATGGAGAAATGTATTCAATCCCAAATTATTTCCTATATGACCCAAAACAACCTACTAACCCCTACACAACATGATTTCCATCCTGGGCGTAGTAACATCACTGCCCTCCTCGCCTTTCCAGACTCCATAAACCTTGCTCACGACTCTGGCAAAATAGTTTCTACTCTGTTCCTTGACCTCTCCAAAGCCTTTGCCACCGTTTCTCACCCCTTACTATTATCCCAGCTCTCTTCTCTCAGCATCTCCCCCCTACCATCACCTGGTTCACCAGCTGCCTCTCTGAAAGACAGAAAGCCATGCCGTCAAATGGAAAAACTCACTCTCTTCCTTTCTACACACCCTGACTGGAGTTCCCCAGGGTTCCATCCTAGGCCCCCACCTCTTTAACATCTTCATTAATAACTTCCACCAGTCTCTCTCCGATGCCACACAAATTCAGTATGCTGACGATTCAACCATTATTTGTACAGCAGACACCCCCTCCGACCTACTTCACAAAACTCAGTTAGCCTTCTCTAATACCGAATCATGGATACATAATAATCACCTCACCTTAAATACCAATAAAACAAAGTTAACGATCTTCTCCCCATCCAAAAACACCAATATAGACAAAAACTATTTTACAGTGACTGCTCAGAATAACAGCCCCATAGAAATAGTATCACATACCAAACTACTTGGTGTCATAACTGATGAAAATCTAAAATTTGACATCCATATCCAAACTAATATAAAAAAAACTCACCAAAAACTAGATCTCCTGTATAGACACAATCATTACTTTACCCCCTCCACCAGACACACCCTTACCTCTACTTACCTTCTTCCCTCTCTTATGTACGGTGCCCCCCCCCCCATTCACTAATCTTCAGCTAGGCTTACAGCCCAAATTGGAAGCCTGTTACAATAAAATCTCCAAATTTGCCACCAACTCCAGAAACCCACTGCATCACTGTCTCTATCCACTCCCTTAAATGGCTTGAACTTCCTAACCACCTCAAACTCCTTAGACTTACTACTGTTACCAAGCTCATATTCAAACCTTCTAGCTGTCCTTCTATGTCCACCTCTACATTCCCAACTGCTCTCTAAGATCAGAAAACCACAATCTTCTAAACATATATAAGCCTCGTCAACCCCTTGGTCACCAACTATTATCCTGTGCCCTAGCTAAACTCTGGAATTCCCTCCCTACCACTCTTCAAAATACTCAGAGCCACTCAAACTTCAAAACTCTTCTCCAATCTCACCTGCTTTCAAAGTGGGAATGTTCCTGTACCCCTTCCACATAAACTCTTTAACACCATGTCCCATGTACTATATACCTCAACCTTCTCTCACTGTGCTCTTTTACCCTTTGCCTCTACTTCCTCTCCTACCCTATACCTCATAAACCTCCCCCTAAACCACTCCCTTTCTCCATTATATACCACCTTTTACCTCTCCCACCTCACCTTCTTTTCTCTGTCCTCTTCTCATATTTCTAACTTTCAAAAAAAAGCTTGTTTTTTTATCTGTACATAAATGTTTTACTTACTTGTTTTTTTTCATCTGAAATGCATGTACTTTTAATATGTCTAGACTACATCAATCTAATTTTTGTAAATTATTACCTAGGATTAGAAATGTTATGACTTTTTTTAACAAATTGTATATTATCTCTGTATTTTTCACTGTTCTACTACTTTATTTACTTTTGTATAATTATTATAAAATTGTCTATATCCTGTGGAGCTTTTCTCTCCAGGCCTCCACTGAAAACAGGCTCTTCCAGGCCCAGTGAACTATCCCGGTCATCAAACTGTAATAAATAAATAAAATGAATAAATTAACTAATTAACCTATATTTTATGGAACTCTGCTATTACTTTTTTGTTCCAATTTACAAAATGAGTCTCTTAAGTCAGTGAGTATTATCTCCTGACAGGAAGTTAAGATTTGAGGAAAAAGTCTTTAGTGACAACCACCAAACACAAAACTTCCAGCCTCTAATAACATGTTTTCATTAAAACTAATACTTTTCCTCATGAAAATTTGTTAATTTAGAAAAGAATTCCCATAGGGACCCATAACCATCTGTCTGCTGAAAATAGTGTCTGATAATCAGACGACAGAGCTTAGGAGAATTGGTGAAACACTGTAATAGGGTAAAAAAAGTTCTGAAGTAAGTTTTCTTAATAACAGCCACCAAAATCACAAGTCCTATCATCTAGCCCTAATATTTGACAGAAAAGTGAAAGAATGTGTGACAAGAACAATTCTGAGATAAAACTGTCAGTGACAATCACTAAAACTATAAGCTGGAGTTAATAATAATCTCAATTTCTAATGGAAAAATACCTTTCTCTATCAAAAACAGAAAAATTAGTAGTCCTAAAACTTTGTTGATGAGCTCAGTCACAATAATTTCTAAAAATCATGAAACCCAGGTAGTGTTCCAAAGCAACAAGTCTTTATTCGTCACAGACAAGTGATCCTCAGTAACACAAATCTGAAATATTTTAACAATATTAAACATATCAGTTTTTATATACTTAGAAGTAGGTGTGGAAAACATATGGATTGTTTGATTTTAAACCAGCCTGTTCATGGAAAACAATATAAAAAGGGCCGTAAAAGTGGAGTTTAGAACAGCAAGTACCCACCCCCACACAATACTACTGATTAGATCAAACTAAATCCTAGTTAAGGAAAATACTACCTATCTTTCTGCAACCTAGAGTTCAAGATCAGGTATTAAGAAAAAGATAACATATGCATAAAAAGATATACATAACAAGACTTTTAGCTAAAATCGCTTTTGGCTAACTAATGCAATAAAGCCTTCATCAGGTCTGTGACACTAACTAAAATAAAGAAAAACTCATAGCTATCTAACCATAAACATAATCAAACATATTCAAACTAGAACACTATAAATATAAAAATACATCTGTCTAATAATATCTAATAAATATCCATCCATGTATATTAGTGTGCATAAAAAACTAAGTTTTTAACAGTTCAGAAAAAATGTCAGTGCTTGGCAAAAAAAAAAAAACTGTAATGAGAGTATTCACATTTACATCCCCCAAAAAATAGTAAACTAGTAGAAAAACCATTCAGAAATACAGAAAACAGTGGATGAAGTAAACTAGTAATGTATAAAAGTGTGCATGTATGTGCATGAGTGCACATGAGCATCCACTAGTATGGTAAATGGGGGAATTATAGGGAATTATACCAATACTACATGGTGGCATGAAAAATGTGTGTTTTCAATTATACAGTTTAAATTTCTGGTGTGATTCAAAATTCAAAACACACATTTTTTTCATGTAAGTCACTGTCAGTCAAACATTATATAGCTCATTCAAATCCTGCCTTCTTTTAAACCTCATTTGTCATTTGTATGTATTGTTCCCACAATTTCCATTTTTTTCTATTTAATGTGCTCCTACCTTTTCCTAAAGATCCCATTTCCAGTTGTTTTATCTCTGTTTCTATATTGTCTATATCTGTAAGGTTATTCATATTCCAAAGTATTATAGATAGTGTAGCCAATAAGAAGTTATTATACCCATCTCTTATATATGTCAGCTTTTTTAAATGACTGTTTCCAGCTTTTCTGTTGCATGCTCTCAGTAATGATTGGCGGGTTGATTCTTTACACATTTTTTTTGTCACCTTCATTTGAACCTTTGTCGCATTTTACATGACTTTTTGTTTTAATTGAAAACCCTCAAAACACACCTGCACAACACCCCATAACCTATTAACTTAAAACAAAAATATAAAATTATGTGCATTTTGAAATAATGAAGTTAACCCTCCTGGTAGGAATAATTGCCCCAAATTGACAGGTATTACACAACCTAAAATTAAGGTTATCCTGTGCACCTATTTACATTAATTTCTGTCTGTTCTTGCCTTATCTTTATTCCCCTCCAAGATGTTTTCATAAATCATTAACTTTTAGCCTTAAGAAAAGGTGCACCGGCTAGCTTCAAATACAACTAAAGTATACACTGTTCTAGCAAATGCATTTAGGTATTTAAGTTCCAGGAAAGCTACTAGCTCTTATTCACTTTCAGTGATTTCAGATTTAATTTTTTACTAAGCTGCTTGCCCTTGTACCTTTTCATTTTACATTTCTCTCAGCAAACAATGTCCAGAGCTCTTGAGATTTAGCTCCTGGACCTGTAGTCAGCCTGTCTCAATGGAATCATAAAAACAAAATGTACAGCTGCTCCCAGCTTCAGACTTCTCATCTCACATTGAACATTTATTTGCTAAAGGAAAATGTTACATTGCATTCACAGTGTTCTCTTATTTTTAAAGCACATATTTTTACACAAGAACATTTTTATTGGATTAAGCTAAGACATTTACCTATCCAAAAGTAAGCGAAAACATCTCAACTCTACATATATTATAATCAGGTTCCTATTAAGTGATCGAAGTTTTACAACTTTGAACACCATATGGTCGAACTCATATGTTCGAAGTTGTAAAACTTTGAATACTAAAAAAAAAAAAAGAAAAAAAGAAAAAACTTACCTGACTGTGGCTGCACCCCCCACACCACCCGCTTTTTAAATATACCAACTCCGAGATCGCACAACCGTGTAGTAAAGGGAAATCTTTCCTTTCCGCACTGTATTGCATTATAGTGTGGTCCCGGAGGTGAGGGGTGCAGTAGTCCATTCACACCTTAAAGATGCTTTCATCATTCCCTTGCTTAAAATACAGTCCCTGTCTAGTCCTCAGGAATTTAGACCAATTGCCAACATATGTCCCATTGCCAAAATGTTTGACAAAATAATTTTTCAACAGAATATGGACTTGTTACAAAATAATTTCTAAAACTGCTTTGGCATGTGGCAGCCATCTCTATGCAGTCACTTTTAGTATTTATAACATAAATAATGGAATGCTTATAGTCATAATTTTGATTTATATGACATGTGTACTTGAATCTGTTGACCACTGTCTGTTGTTGCAAAATTTAGGGAAAAAAATCAACAACTTTGGCTTAAGGCATCATATGTTAGCTTCAAACCAACCTTTAAATAGATGCTATCAGTATGCATAAAAAACTCTCTCTCTCAGACATTGGATTCTTTTCAGCTGGAGTTACACAGGACTCGGTACTAGGACCAGTTCACTTTTCTGTATTCCTTAATGACATAAAATAAGACGTGTCTGCTGTAAACTTACACCTGATACAAAAAAATCTCAGCAAAGAAAAAAAAAACAAGTTATCTTGAAACATTAGCATATGGTCTAATTTTAAAAGCCCTCTGTCTTAAATATAAGGCTGTTGCAAAGTGGTGTGAACCAAGTTTACATATTTATCTTCGTGGCATACTCAGAACCAATCACTGTACCCTACTACAGAAAGCTCACTGTCTTACAATATCAAACCAACCGGAGACTCTACTGATAAAAATTGTATCACAAAAAACAAAAATCAGTCCGTGGGAGACCGCAACCACAACAGTTTATTGTATAAACATCAGAAAATACCAGTACAACGTTTTCGTCAGCTCCATTCATTGACTTTATCAAATACACTGATGAGTTGCCCTAACAGAGTATATATACTATGCTGCAATCAATTAAAACCATTGTTTAATGAAAATTTAAAGCAATAAAACCATACTTTCTTGTCAAAGCTGTGTTAAAAACTGTATGAATATTAGTATATCTTAAAAACTTGTATATAACTGAAACAAGTATATCATTAATTATATTGTTTCTATATTTCAAATAAATATATATTACTAACCACATACATATATTCATGAAAAACCTTTTGAACAAAACTGATTCACAACTTAGCAGCTTTTAATTTAACAGAGGTGCAATGGATATGGTATCATTCAAGTCAGGAACTTTGTTTGCTTCCAATAAAATCTGCCAATAAGTTTCCCGGTGTGCCAATCTAATCTCCCAAGGACCCCCTCTGCTATTTCAGTGTATAATCTCTAATACAAAAAATTCAAACCTGGCTTGGTTGCATACCAAAGTATGCCAAAACAGGGCATTATTAGAATTTTGTCTCTGTATTTCATACAAGTGTTCATATATCCTTCGTTTCAGGTGTCTTTCAGTTTTGCCAACATAAAACCGTTGACACCTTTGACATGTAAAAGTATATCAACCCTTGACTGTTGCAGTTGGAATAGGTGGATGCCGTTATCCACCTATTTCTAGCTGCAATATATACTTTGTCAGTATGTGATATATGCTTACAATATCAGGTACCTCTATCTTACCCCTTGCTACAAATAATTTACTTACATCTCCACCCACCACTGCTGGTATGCAAACTGCAATTTAAAACTCCTAGTTATTCATTTATGGTTAACAATGGTGATGCACTCACATGGGGTCTGCATGTTGGAATCAGTTACCAACAGAAAGATCTACTTTTGCCACTCAAGCTCCAGCTGCTCAAAATCCAGGAACTCACAGTGAGAGGTTTGAATGGCTGCTTCCCCATCTTCCCACTTGGCAGAGCAGCTGCTTGAATTCAAACATAAGTTCAGGGACACAGCTGCTGCAAACAGTTGGACGCAATCAAGATGTCATCATCAAACTGGTAGGTGGGGAAGGGAAATGGGAAGAAGGACTTTAGGTTAGGGAGAGAAGGGGGGTTTTAGTTTTAGGAAGAAATCAGGAGTTAGCACAAGGTTAGGATTAGGGAAGTAGGGGGATTTTAGGTTTAGATAGTGATTGGGAGTTAGTGCAGTGCTAGGTGTAAAGGGGATTTTAGGTTTACGGAGCAATCAGAATTTAGAGCAGGGTTAGGGAAGGAAGGGAGATACTAGGTTTAGAGAATGATTGGGAGTTAGCACAAGGTTAATGTTAGGGAGGGAAGGGGATTTTTGGTTTAGTGAGTGATAGGGAGATGAGGGTTAGGAAGGGTAGGGGGATTTTAGGTTTAGCAAGTGAGAAGATGCGATCAGATGATTAGGGAGGGGGATTTTAGGTTTAGCAAGCGAGCAGAGGGGATCAGATGATTAGGGAGGGGAGAGGGATTTTATGCTTAGGGAGCGATTTGGAGTTGTTTTTAGGGTTAGTCTCAGGGTTCTAGAAAGGATAGTTAGCTTAATGGTAGTGCACAGGAATTGGGGTGGAGGGAGTTAGGGCGCTTGCCAACAAGAGTGAGTGGTAGCAGGTAAGCGTGTCATTTGCTAATGGTATGCAAGCACTTGTAATAGACACCCAAAATAAATTAGAAAACAGAAAACACTACATGAGTTAAAAGCCATGTTAAAGCTGCAGCTCTACAAACAGCAGGAATGCAAGTGCATCAAAATAATGGAGACAATAAAAATTTAGTAACCAAAACCTAAGAGGAGGGTGGAAAAATAAATTCTTGTCTGACTGAATGCTGCATTGCAATTGCCTGTAAGTAAGAAGCATGAAACAATGCTTGCTGCACAAATGCAAAATTGCATTATGATGCTTATACTACTTGTGTATACTTTTCTTTCTGTCTGCATTATGTTCTTACTATCATTGAAACTTTAATTGCTCTCTACTGAGCTGAGGCCTTGGCTAAAAAGGGTCTTTGGACCAGTCAACTCACCTGGTTAACAAACTGACAAATAAATATGAATAAAATAATTTTGTATGCTTTTTATCTTCCGTTCCTGCCAACAAAAGTTACTGCTCAGGCTGCCCATTTGTTCTCTACTGTACTGGGAGATCTGGTGTCCATTTGTTCCCTCTGGGTTGAGAGTGACCAGAGCCCATGCATACCTAAATAATGTGACAGCTCATCAAGACACTGCCATCATAAATGCAGCCATGGGAAGAGCTTATATTATGGCCCTTACCTCTTCTTTGATAGTGATGTGAGTACCCATGTCACTGCAAGGACCACCTATACCCTTCTACAGAGGCATGCACACTTCTGCACATGCTTCTCATAAGGACTACCATCACTGCTTGTGTGATCTTGCTTACACCTTCCCTAAACTATGGGGTACTTTGAACACAGGGCATTCTCACCTTAGTCCTGGAATAACAAATACTATAAGCCTGGGAGTCACCATATCCCCCTCCCTCTAGAGTGGGCACGCAAGTAGAAGCCACTTCTCTCCAAACCTCTTCGCTGGCTCTTCCTGCACCTGAGCCTCTAATAAAACTTAGGTCATCTGGGTCACTCACATGGCTTTATCTCCCCGCATCACAGCGCTGTAGTAAAAGTTACTGTTTTTTAAAGAGAAAGTATCTCTATGCTAATTATGAGTTTTGTACTCCTTCCTATCAAGTCTGTTATAAACTGAGAATTTCTGTTCCAATTGCTTTGTATATTTGATCAAGCTCTAGCCCTTTTAGATGTTTTAGCTTGTTTTTGATTTCTGTAAGGTTTCTCTTTTTTATTAATTTATTGCGTATTGTTTTATTTTCTGTTTTTGCTACAAAATATGGAACTTTTCTTCCCAGTCTTCTCTAAAAATGTCATTGCAGTCTGATTTTCCCCAATTACCAAATATAAATAAATGAATAAATATGTTAATAATAAAAGTCGTTTCATTAAGGGGGTTCTCTAATGGTGGCTGAGGTGTAATTCAGCGAATGTCAGGTGCCTGGACAAAAAAATCTAGAGGAACATAACTCTTATTGCTGTTTTCCATTACAAATCATTGCCAGTGTGATTTTAAATATGCGCGATCAATGTTTCCCTTCTACTGGGCTTCTGTTGGGAGAGTTCTCCCTTTCTTGAGTTGGTGCAGCCAAGGAGTTGATGTATATATAAGTTCATGGGGGGGGTGCACCCCACATTGAAGACAGCAGGGGGGCTTGTTACCATGTGAAAAATTATTCAGGTTAAGTTTTTCTTCTTCTGTATTTCGGGCATGATTTTTTGGTGTTTTTGATGCTTGGGATTGTGAATTTCAGTGAACCACAGGGCTCTCTACTGAAATGTTGGGACTCAAAACCCCAAGTCTCAACATGCTGAAAAAGTGACCAAAAATCCAGAACAGTGAATACCAAACAATGCTCTTCTTCTTTAATTAAATTATTTAATTATTTATTTAACATTTGTTGACTGTGAAAGTCCAACTGGGTCAGTAAAAAGAAGTTATGTCTTACCACGTTCCATCTGTGTTGTTGATCTTTGTTCATTCATTACTGATGGGTTATTGGTTCCATCTTCGGAACCAAGCCGGCCAATATCAAGCTCGCGTCAGCCAAAAACTCTTGAGCCAAAGTCCTACCTAGAATGCTCTGCTCCCTGTTACCATGGATCGAGTTTGCAAGTTGATAGATAAAAGTAGAGGCTACCTCTGGTCATAACAGACCTACAAGAAAGGAGTACATGAGATCAACCAATAACCTCCAGATGGGGGACGGAGGGTGGGAAGTAATGAATGAATGAAGATTAACACCACAGATGGAACGTTATGGTAAGACATAACCTCTGTATCTGATGTTGTTAATCTTCATTCATTCCTTACTGATAGGACAGAGTCCCAGGCTACCTGTATTCCTGGGTAGCCCTCATGGAAGGACATTCCTGAGCAGCATAGCATGGAGCCAAAGGAAGCTCTACCTCTGGAGACCAAGTCCAATTTAAGGTATGAGGTTTGGCCCAAGTTGCAACTGAGCAAATATCATTGAGGGAAGCCTTAGCATGGAAAGCTGCTGAACTTGGCATACATCTTGTAGAATGAGCTTTGACTCTATGAGGCAAGGTGAGATTGTTTTTGTTGTAGATAAAGGTTATACAATTTCTCAACCATGAAGCCATTGTAACTTTTGATACAGGATGACCCCATCTAGGTCCAGAAAAAGCCAGAAACAGTTGATCTGATTTACGGGTAGATTTTGTTCTGTCCAGATAAAATCGGAATTTCCTATGAACATCCAAGGAGTGCAGGCAATACTCTCCCTTGTTAGAATGGTTAGGAAAGAACACTGGAAGGTCAATAGACTGATTGATAGATCGCCCTGACACTACTTTTGGTAAAAAGGTAGTATTAGTTCTCAGTGATACCCTATCCTTATGGAAGATAAGATAGGGAGGTTTGATGCATAAGGCCTGGATTTCTGATAATCGCCAGGATGATGTGATTGCAATCAAAAACAAAGTTTTCCAAGAGAGATATTTCACATCACATGAACACGCAGGTTCAAAGGGGGGAGCTGTTAGAGCTTGCAGAACCAAAGCCAAATCCCAAGGTTGTACGAGTTCTCCAAAGGGAGGTTTTAGGTGGACAACCCCTTTCAAGAAAGTCTTACAGACTCTGTGTGACATAAGAGAAGAATCTTTAAAACCAATATGAAAATTTGAAATGGCAGCTAATGTACACGGATAGTAGAGGCAGACACCCGAGTGGAAAAGATGTGACAAGTAATCCAATACCACCGAGACTGGGGCTAACAAGGGGTCCAATTGTTTATTTGCTGCCCATAGAGAAAACCTCTTCTATTTGTTAAGATAGATTAGTCTGGTGGACGATTTATGAGATGCAATAAGAATATTGCACACAGGGGATGAAAGGTTTTCATGCCTGGCAATCATTGGAAGTGGAGAAACCAAGCTGTCAGCTTCAGGGTTGTAAGACTGGGGTGAATCAGACCCTGCGGATGGGAGCTCAACCCTGGGGATGGATTGAGGATCCATGGTTGATCTAGCAGGTGAGGCCAGAGGAAGGGAAACCAGACTTGTCGAGGCCAATATGGAGCAATGAGGATCACTTTGCTCTTCAACTGTCGTGCTTTCTTTAGAAACTGGGAGAGGAGGATAAGCATAAAGCAGACCCGAGGGCCAAACGTGGACTACAGCATCCTTTGGTAACTGTCCCCGAGGGAGGATCAGGGCAAAGTAGTTGCTGCACTTGTAGCTTGTTGGGGAAGCAAATAGGTCACAGCAAGGCTGGCCCCAGCGGCTGAAGATTTTTGCCACTATCAGAGGATTGAGGGACTACACATGAGGCTGTAGAATGCACCTGCTCAATTTGTCCACTATCACATTGGAACTCCCAGGAATGTGCATTGCAATCAGAAAGCAGTTGTGAGCTATCGCCCATTGCCATATTCTAAAGGCCTCTCAGTATAATGGGTAAGATCTGGTGCCCCCTTGTTTGTTGACGTACCAGACAACTGACATATTGTCTGATTGAATCACAATAGTCCCTGACAAAAGGATGGAGTGAAATGCTTGCAACGCTAGAAGCACCACCCTCAGTTCCACGATATTGATATGCAAAAGGGCCTCTGTCTCTGACCAGGTGCCTTGGAACAAGTTGCCCTGATATAGTCCACCGCCCCCACCCCATTGGGGGGATCCGTGATCACCGTGGCTATCTGTTGATGGGGGTTGAAAGGGAGCGACCATTGTTGGGGATTTCAAGATGTCCACTAGAGTAAATCTTGCTTGTATCTCTGAGTTACACTTATCTGAAAAGACAAAGGATGTTGTAGAGGGTACCACTGAGTGAGAAGTAGCCATTGAAGAAGCCTCATGTGGAATCTAGCTAGAGGAACAATGGTAATAGAGGCTGCCATTGACCCCAATAGTTGGAGTATAGCTCAAGCTGGGGATTTGTGGTGACAGAGCAATGGTTGAACTTGTCTTATTCTCTGATGTCTACATTCTGTAAAAGATGCTGTGCAATTTCTCATGTCCAACAGTACCCCTATAAATTCCAAAGACTGAGTTGGGGTTGCGTTGGATTTTTCTCAGTTTATAGTGATTCCCAGGCTTTGAGCTGTTAAGAGAGTATACTGCAGGGCTTCTTCCAGTAGACGCTTGGTGGGGGTGATGAGGAGCCAGTCGCCTAGATATGGAAATGCCTGGAATCCTTGAAGTCGCAAGTGTGAGATAACCACTGCCATGCATTTTGTGAACACTCTGGGGGCTGTGGAGAGGCCAATGGGCAGGGCTCGAAACTGGTAGTGACTGGCTCCTATACAGAAGTGGAGGTATCTTCTTGAGCGTTTGTCCATTTTTATGTGGTAATACACATCTTGAAGGTCTACAGAGCACATCCAATCATCTTCTTCCAGAAAAGGAAGGATAGACTGAACCGTGACCATCAGGAATTTCTCTGTTTTTACAAATTTGTTTAGTGTACTGAGATCCAAAATTGGTCTCCAGTCCCCTGTCTTTTTTGGCACTAAAAAGAACCTTGAGTAAAAACTGGATCCTGTCTGGTCTGGGGGGACCATCTGGATGACTCTTTTTTGTAGCAGCTTTTGGATTTCGTGTGCTGCTGTTTCCCTTTGACTGGGTGGAACGCCAGGTAATATTCTTGATGAGACTGGGCAAAGATGAAAGGGGATGTAATAGCCTCTGGATATAATCTGTTGTACCCAAGCGTCAGTTGTTATCTTTTGCCAGGCAGCAGGACACAAGGAGAAATGACCCCCGACTGCTTCCAGAGGTGAGCAGTCGGGCAATGCTTCAGGAACACTGATAGGGTTGGTTAAAGAAAAAATCTCTGGAACCCCGGTTTTGCGGACCTCCTCTGCCCCGAAAGGGGCATCTTCCATTGAAGTTTCTCCCTCTGCCTCTAGGGGAGAACTCGGCATGTGCATCCCGGAAAGAACCCTGTGATTTCTTGTGCCAGATCTTTCCGTTCCTCTGATTTCTAGAGTAGAATTGCTGAGGAGTGGAGTGTCTGACGCCAATGGCAGACAGGGTCTTGCCATCTTGTTTGCACCTTGCCAGCATATCCTTGACTTTAGGGCCAAACAAAGAAGTGGCCTCTATGGGGGCATTCATGAAGGATGCCTTAAAGGAATCCGCAAAGTCGCAAAGGGGCATCCAAGCATGTTGTCTGCTGACTACACCTGCACCTGCTGCTCTAGCCACCCCTTCCATTGCATGAAAAATAAGACACATGGAAGAGTTAGAAATGGACTCTAAGGTGGCTATCTGAGAAGCCACATTACCACGGACGTCGTGAGAAACAGCTCCTGCCAAGGTTTCAGAGAGCTGGTTGATAAGATCTTGCTGAAGCCTGGTAAAATGTGCCAAATAATTCAAAGACCTTACGGCGAAGGTCGATGAAGCAAACAGATGCTTCCCTAATCTGTCAATCGCCTGGGACTCCTTGTTGGGCGGATGGACAGTTTGGCTCTCTTCTGACAAATCCTTTTTAGCAGCAGCTGCCACCACCATAGCATCTACTGGAAGACCTCGTGACCAATGGGGGTGCTCAGCTGGGGGCGATAATATTTTATCAGGCCTCCGCGGTATCGCTTCCAGGGTGTCAGGAGCCTTCCATGGGTGCTGCGCGATGAGCTGGACGAGCTCATTGGCAGGCGGGGTGACCCAGGAGGTAGGGGGCCGGGCACGAAAAGCCTGCAGGAATACAGATTCCACAGAGGAAGGATTAGAGGGCTTCCAGTCACCCCTCTGTCTAAGGATCTCGAGGATGTCACCAAAGGACACCTCATCAGAGGGTGAGCATGGGGACCCTTCCCTGTCATCAAAATTGGTATCTTCAATCAATGACTCCTCATTGGAGTCCATGTGCTTCCTCTTGCATGATGCTTTGTGGGACCCTTCCTCAGTGAGAGGTTCTGGGGGAAGATTGCAAAGAGGGGGTCTCCTGAGGAGGAGAAACCTGAGACTCTTGTGCCCAGTATCCGGCAGTTGAAGCTTGTGGCAGTTGCGGCACAGAGGGGGGAGAGGACTCTGACAAATGAGCTTTCCAGCGGAGGCAAGCACCCTCTCCATGGCCTGGAAGGCTGGCCCACCCAAGGAGGGATGGGAGCCCAGAACCGAGCATAACAACCTCAGAATCAGGGTCACACCCCGCCCCAACGAGCCCACAGACCAGGATGTCAAGAGGACCGTGAACCATAAGAGAGAGAGAGAGCATCTCTGGAAGGTGCCATAGAAAAAAATCAGCATGAAGCCAGGAATGCCTTCCCCAATGGCACAGCCACTGGCCTGAGAAGAGCCCGATGCCCAGTGTACTGAAGGCCACAAGGACAACTCTGGTTCCAAAGTGAGATCCACTATTGGAGTTGGAGGGAGGGAAGCTGCTGTCGGAGTAATAGGCTTCGAGACTTGAGTGGAAGTCGAAGGAGCAGTATATGTTGGGGTTTGAGTCAATATACACTCACCTGAATGAGGGAACATGGACTTGGACTGTTGAGAGAGACCTCTGGCCACAAGCAACTGGTCAACAAGCCGCAACACATCCTGTTCAAAAAGACTCTTGGTTGACCTCATGGAGAAAGCTGATGGCTATTCTGGCCTTTCTAGGAAAGGAACAGAAAACACGGTCCCTGCACGTAAGGCAACTGCCAGGTCTCAAAAAGCAAATCAGAAAAAATGTTGACCAGCAGGCAATGGTGTACTGATAAATAATATCTCTCTTTATTATGCCATAGGGCACATAAAAAAGGCAGAAAACCTACAATCCAAACCGGTTTCGGCTTATATATCAAGCCTTCATCAGTGAAGAAAAGAAAACAAAAAAGGACAAAAAACTGCCTGCCTTATAAAGGGAACACCTGTCAATCATCATTACAAACAATTACAAATACTCATTTAAACCAGGGGGAAACAAGCCACCCAAATTAATAATCCATCTTTTCTCTAATTTATTAAGAATGTCATGCCAACCAAAAACTCTTGATCTATTACCTTGAATTTTATCAATGATAGAAAAGTTAAAATTAGCACTGAAATGTTTCAATGTATGTTTGTATAGAGCATTATAAGCTCATTGGTGCCTAATATCAGATAAATGTTCTGCAATTCTAAACTTGACAGGCCTAGATGTCTGCCCCACATAGAATGCAGAACAACTGCATGTAGCTAAGTAAATGACCCACTCAGTCTAGCAATTAACAAAAGCAGAAATATTATAAACCATACCAGTATTGCGGCTGGTGAAGCAGTTTTGTTGATCTTGACACAATATACACAGTGGCCACAAGGGAAGCAACCACTAAGACGGTCACCTAATAGTGTTCTCTGGATATTGGCCCCTAAGGGATAATGCCCCTTCTTATAATGATTGAAGAAGGCACCCAAGTTCCTACCTTACCTAAAAGAAAACTCACACTTATTACCAATAAAGTCAGATAGTCGTTCATCAGCCAGGAGAATGTTCCAATTACATTGTACACTATTAATAAGTCTAGCGGCATTACGACCATAAGTAGTGGTTAAACGCAATATCGAAGTATTATTAGGCTCAACCTTGTTATAATTCAGCAGTTGTTCCCGCTGCATAGATTCAACCGAATTTCTCGCAGTCAATACTTGCCCCAATTTGTAGCCCCTTTGAATGAACCTAGCAGTAAGATCATCCCAATGTGTTGAATAAGTAGAGTTATCTGAACAAATGCATTTAACCCTCATATACTGAGACTTGGGTATATTACGACATATATGAGGTGGACAATAGCTGGTGGCATGGAGGTAGGAGTTGTATTGGGGGAACTTTTGATGAACCACAGTTTTTAAGGTGCTATCAGAATTCTTAATGACCAACACATCCAAAAAAAATTCATTTTTACTATAATTCACCGTGAAATGAATTCCCCACTTATTTGAATTGAGATAATCAACAAACTCCTGAAGATACATAAAATCCGACCTCCAAACCAACCAGCAATCATCCAAAAAATGCCTCCATATGTCCATGTCCTGCAGAAAAATGTTATGATTAGAATCATAGATTAATTGAAGTTCTAAAAAAGCCATAAATAAATCAGCATAAATCGGGGAAAAAGAAGCACCCATAGCTGTTCCTCTAATCTGTAAATAAATGGTAGTCCAAATAAGTGGTGCAGTAGTGCTCTGAATAAAAAACAAATAAAATAAAAGAGCACAAACGTTGCGAGTCCACAGTACTATTTAATGAATAAAAATAATAAAACAATGTTAAGCACTTTCATCAACTAGTATGACTTCTTCAGACAGAAGAAGTCATACTAGTTGATGAAAGCGCTTAACATTGTTTTATTATTTTTATTCATTAAATAGTACTGTGGACTCACAACGTTTGTAAATAGATGGTATCCTGATACAAAAAAACATTTTTTGTCAGGACATGTTGAAGTCGAAGGAGGAGTATACGTTGGGGTTTGAGGCAATATACACTCATCTGAATGAGGGAACATGGACTTTGATGGTTGAGAGAGACCTCTGGCCACAAGCAACTGGTCAACAAGCTGCAACACATCCTGTTCAAAAAGACTCTTGTTTGACCTCATGGAGAAAGCTGATGGCTATTCTGGCCTTACTAGGAAAGGACTATACTGACTGCTAGCAAAAGAATCCAGTGAAGGGGAATATTTGGTCCTTGCTAATTCAATAGGTGCAGAGCTCAGAGCCGTGGAAGTCTGCATCAAAGAAAATGGTGTGGAAAAAGTCTGCACCCAAGATGTCAGCACTGTGGTAGTTGAAGGTGTCTGCACTGTAAAGACAGAGGTCTTCTCTGAAGGGTACGGTGCCGCAGTGAAAATGTCTGCACCGGCAATAAGGACGGTGCTGAGAAGGACTGCACTGAAGCACATGTCGGTGCCGCAAATATCTGTGCCGTGGAGTACAGAAGAGTCATACTTGGAGCCAAAGGTGACTGTATCAATGGTGCCGAAGGGGACTGAACCTGTACTGACAGTGCCATTAGAGGTTGTGACAGAACTGTTGGAATCATAGTTATCTGCATCGGGAACTCCGGTGCCAGTATCAATAAAGGAGATATGGCTGTAGTCAAAATCATTTGGGGTGGTGGCGAGCCTGGAGCCGACAGGGTCACAGGGGGCAGCGCCGGAGTAGTAGATAATTTCACCTTCTTGTGAGTTGACTCCCTACGATCTCCAGAGGGATAAGAAAGGAGTGACTTTGATGAAGAAGAGGAAGAACACCTCTTGCGGGGTTTAACAGGAGGGGGTGAGCCCTCTGACCCAGAAATAGCCTCAGAGAAAGGAGACTTGAGGAGACCTTTCAAAATTAACTTATTCTTCCTGTCATTGAGAGTCCTGGTAGAGCAATGTTTGCAAATCCCACATGGAGGATCCACAGTCAAGTGGGAGACATTAAGACAGTAGACACATTAGTCATGGCCATCGGAAAGGGGTAACTTATGGCCGCAATCCTTGCACTGCTTGAAACCAACGGAACTTTTAGTTATGTACTTACCATAACTTCGGATGTATGGGATCCATCTCGCCTACATTCATAACTGATGGGTTCGGAGCCGATCCATCGGCTTCGACTCGGCCACTATACAATAGAACAAAGTCTCTAATTGGCTGGGCTACCCCTTATCCCAGAATGCACCACGCCTGCTTCCCCAGATCTTGTTTGTTCGCTTTCATACCTACATCCAGACACAGAAAACATAACAGCAACTGTAACAAACTAAAGTCCTTCAAGAGAAAGAACTCAGTAGTAGCAACATTTCCTCTAAATCCAATGGGAAGGGGGAAGGAGGGCAGGTACGTATGAATGTAGGTGAGATGGATCCCATACATCCGAAGTTATAAGTACATAACTAAAAGATGTAATGGGATCCTATATCGCCTACATTCATAACTGATGGGACAGCATCCCTAGCACCTAACTCCCGGGTGGCTCATTGGAAAACACTCATGAGAACTGTGGAACCAAAAGAAGCTCTACCTCGAGAAGCCACATCTATCTTGTAATGAGAAATGAAAGTGTGCAGAGAAGTCCAGGTAGCGGCCGCACAGATATCATCTATCGATAACTTGGAGTGGAATGCTACAGAAGTAGCCATTGCCCTGGTAGAATGAGCCTTGACTGGGAATGGTAGCTCTTTGCCGGACTGTGAATAAATGAAGGATATGCAATCTTTAATCCATTTGGCTATGGTGGTTTTAGCCACCGGTTGACCCAACCTATTTTCTGCAAAGGACACAAACAGCTGATCTGACTTTCGTGTCTGATTGGTCCTACTTAAGTAAAAACGCAGTTGTCTATGAACATCCAACTGATGGAAAATATATTCTGCGTTATTGGAGAATTTGGGAAAAAACACAGGAAGCTCCAAGGATTGTTGAATGCATAAGGGGGATGCTACCTTGGGTAAGAAAGAGGGATTTAACTTAAGAGATACTCTGTCTTTGTGAAAGGTCAAATAAGGAGGACTAGAACAGAGGGCCTGAAGCTCTGAGACCCACTTGGCAGAGGTTATTGCCACCAAAAAGGCAGTTTTCCAAGATAGAAATTTCATATCACAAGTAGCTGCTGGTTCAAAGGGGCGGGCAGTTAAAGAAGCTAGAACCATATTCAGGTCCCAAGGAGGCACAGGATGGGCTACTGGGGGCCGAAGGAGCCACACCCCTTTAAGGAAAGATTTGCAAAGCCTGTTTGCCATTAAGGAAGGCTCAAAGGAGACATGAAAATTAGAGATAGCCGCCAGTTGGACTTTGATTGTGGAAACTGAAGAGCCCAAATAAAACAAAGAAGCTAGGAATTCTAAAACCTGAGGTACTGAGGCAGTAAGGGGATCTATACCTCGTTGCTGGGCCCAAACAGCAAACCTCTTCCACTTGCTGGAATACAGTTTAGTAGTGGAAGGTTTGTGAGAAGAGGACAAAATGTGGATAACGTCTGGAGAAAGAGAGTTATCCCTGACTAAGGTTGGAAGTGGAGTAACCAGGCGGCCAACCTCAAGGACCTGAGGGATGGATGAGACTGACCCAACTGATGAGTTAACAGGTCGGGCACCAGGTCCAGAAGCCATGGGCCCTCCACCACATACCTCAGAAGGAAGGGGAACCAAACCTGACGAGGCCAGTGTGGAGCGATCAGAATCATGTCGCTTCCTAGATAAATCGCCTTCTGTATCACCTTCGGGAGAAGGGGAACCGGAGGAAAGGCATAAAGTAGACCGGAGGGCCAACTGTGAGCTAGAGCGTCCCTGGGAATCTGCCCCTGAGAGGGAGTCAGAGTGAAAAACTCCCTGCATTTTGCATTGTGAGGGCTGGCGAACAAGTCGCAACAAGGGAGGCTCCATTTGGCGAAAATGTTTGCAGCCACCCTGTCGTTGAGAGACCACTCGTGGGGCAACAGGAGGGTCCTGCTCAGCCTGTCTGCAATCACATTCGATTTCCCCGGAATGTGCGTTGCCACTAGGAAACGCTGGGTAGAAATCGCCCAATGCCACACTCTCATGGCCTCTCGGCAAAGAGGGTAGGACCTGGTTCCGCCTTGCTTGTTTATGTACCAGACTACCGACATGTTGTCGGATAGGATCGCAATGGTACCCCGGGGAAGAACATGATGAAGTGCTTGCAACACCAGTAGCACCGCTCTCATTTCCAGGATATTGATATGCAAGTGCGCTTCGTAAGCCTGCCACGTACCTTGGGCAGACCTGTCCAGATAATGCCCCCCCCCACCCTATCTGGGAGGCGTCCGTGGTCACCGTGGTGACAGGAGGCTGAAGGGCAAAGGGTCGCACCTGGTCCAGGTTGGACCGAAGCAGCCACCAACGTAGGTCCCGACGGCAAATTTCCGTAATCTGGACCAAATGGTTCAAGGGGAGATCCTGAAAAGACCATTGAACCAACAGTAGCCATTGCAGCACTCTCATGTGCAGCCTGGCTAAGGGGACTAGAAGAATGGTTGAGGCCATCGTGCCCAATAACTGCAGAATCAATCTGGCCTGAACTCATGATCTGGGTAACAAGGTTTGAACCTGAGACTGCAGGACCTAAATCCTTTCTATCGGAAAGAATGCCCGCATTTTTCTTGTGTCTAACTCTGCGCCTATAAAGGTAATACGCTGAGACGGCTGCAGCACAGATTTTTTCCAACTGAACGTGATTCCTAGTGAATGACCCAAACTGGCTGTGGTCATAAGTGCCCGAACTAATAGATGCTTGGTGGTGGCAGTAAGGAGCCAGTCGTCTAGATAAGGAAACACTTGGAATCCTTGACTTCTCAAGTGAGCTGTCACTACTGCCAGGCACTTGGTGAACACCCTGGGGGCTGTGGTGAGACCAAAGGGCAGAGCTCGGAATTGGAAATGACTGGTTCCCAGGCGGAAGTGTAAGTAACTCCTGGACTCTTGACTTATCAGGATGTGATAGTAAGCATCTTTGAGATCTATGGAGCACATCCAGACATCCTTCTCCAGTAACGGGAGAATGGACTGAAGGTTGACCATTCAGAATTTGGATTTCTTTACAAAGCAATTCAATGATTTGAGGTCCAAAATGGGCCTTAAGTCCCCTGTCTTTTTTGGCACCAAAAATAATCTTGAGTAAATTCCTGATCCGATCTGGTCTGCGGGGACAGGTTGGATGACTCCTTTTCTTAGCAGCTTTGAGACCTCGACCGCTGCTTGATCCCGCTGACTGGGTGGCACATCCGGGATTTTCCTGATAGGAAGAGGGGGTTTTATGAAAGGGATGAAATAGCCTCCGGTTATGGTTCAGAGCACCCACTGATCCTTGATGATAGATTCCCAAGCCTGTGGGTGTTCCGCAAAGCGACCCCCAACTGGCTCCGGAGATGCGCAGTCGGGCCACGTCTCAGGGACATTGAATGTAGGATGGACCATGAAAGGAATCGTGGTCTCCAGAGTTGTGGGGGCCTCTGCTGCCTCTGTGGCGGCGTCTTCCTGAATCCCCCCCCCTGCCTCTAGAGGGGGGATCACTCGGTGGAGTAGGGAAAGACCTTTGAGATTTTCTGAACCACATTTTCCCTCCTCTCTGGGCCTTGGGGTAAGGTCTAGAGGGAGCGGAAAAATGGGCCCCCATGGCAGTCAAGGTCTTGCCCTCCTGCTCGCATCGAGTCAGTGTGTCCTTCACCTTGGGTCCAAACAAGGAGGACCCATCAAAGGGGGCGTCATTGAAGGAAGACTTAAAGGCCACCGCAAAGGAACACAAGCGTAACCAGGCGTGTCTTCTGAGAGCCACGCCTGTTCCCGCTGCTCTACTCGCCCCTTCGGCCGCATATGAGATGAGCCTCATGGACGAGTTGACTATCGAAGATAGGGTAGTCATCTGGGCGCCAACAGTTTGGGCTAATGCCTCAGGAAGATTACCCGTAAGAGACTCACCTAACTCTTTGAGGAGGTCTCTTTGGAGCCTGGTAAAATGACAAAGATAATTCAGCGACCGCAGGGTAAAGGCCGCTGAAGAAAGGGTATGCTTCCTGTACCTATCCATGCTCCTGGAATCCTTATTAGGAGGGTGGATAGACGTTGAAGCCTCTGCCACGTCCTGCTGAGTGGCAGATGCCACCACCATCGCATCTACTGCGACTCCTTTAGACAAAAATTCCTTTTCAGGCGGGGCTGAGAGAAACTTGTTAGGCCTGGCAGGTACCGGTTCCACAGAGTCAGGGTGTTCCCACACCCTTCGAGAAACTAAGTCTAGCAATTCATCGAAGGGTGGAGACACCCAGGAGGCGGAGGGCTGAGCCCCAAAAGCCTTGAGGAAAACTGACTCCTCTGCGGAAGGGGTTTTGGACTGCCAATCACCTCTCTGCCTCAAGATCTCGAGGATATCTGAGAATGAGACATCATCCGAGGACGATTTAGGGGACCCCTCCGCATCATCGAGGTCAGTATCTGATGTGATAGACTCATCCTGGGAGTCAACGTGCTTCCTCTTGCACAATTTTTTCTTTGGAGGTTCATCTGAAGCGGAATCAGAAGGACCCCCCGGGAGAAGGGAACCCCCCAATGGGGTATCCTCAAGCTCTGGGGCCCCGCTTTCATGGGGGTGAATTACACCAGAAGCCCCAGTTCCCAAGTCTAGGGACGGTGAGGTAGATACCTGCTGAGCCGGCAAGGACATGGCCAGTGCACTCCTCATGGCCTCAAAAGCAGGACCTCCAGACTCTACGGAGGACACCGGCTGAGAGACCACGACGGTACTGGGAATCGCTGCGGCCGACGCTCCGAGGGGGAGACTAGGCACCGAAGCTACCAGTTCCAAAGTGTTCCCCTCGGCCCCGACCGAGGAAGTCCCGGTACCGAACCCCAATGCTGAGGACAGGGTAGGAATGATGGTCGGAACCGAGAGGCTCCGAGGGAGTCTCGGTTCCGACTGGACAACTCCGCTCCGCTCTACCATCACCAACTCCAACGGCTCTGAGGAAGTTGGAGGAGGAATCGGATGTGTCGAAGTGGGGACTGGCTCCGGAGCCGAGTGGGCTGGAGCCGAGACCATTTTTGCAAAAACTGGGGACTGGAAAAGCCTCTGAATAACTCTGTCCAAATCTGAATCAGACAATCTGGAGGATTTAGAGGAAATAGATGGGGCCCGAGATGACTTCTCTCTCGGCTCCGATAGACCAGGGGACTGGCTCCGAAACGGCTCCAACACTATCGGCACCGGATCCGGAGCCGTATGTATAAGTATCGGTGCCGAAGGGGCCTTCGGGGCCGAGGGGGGAGAGTCTGAGCTGCACACCTCCAACGGCTCCGAGACCAAAGGAGTCGAAGCAGATGATTCGCCTCTCGATCCCCCAACCTGCGGCTCCACCACCAATGGAGCCGAGGAAAGAGGTATCGAGGCAGACCCTTCCACCCGAGGCTCCGAAGCCATTGGAGCCAAGGAAGAAGAGGTCGACCTATGCTTCTTGGAAGTCGGTTCCGACGGACTGGTCGGAGCCGACGACCTTTTCTTTTTAAAGCTGGAGAGGAGGGAGAAGCCAAAGCTTCCTCAATGGAGGGCTTAATAAGGCCCTTAAGGATCAATTTATTTTTACGTTCTTGAAGGACCCTAGAGGAAAAAGCATGACAAACACTACATGTTTCCTGCAGATGTTTCGGTCCCAAACAATATACACAAACAGCATGGCTATCAGTAATAGACATTTTGTAGTTGCACTTGGTGCACTTTTTAAAACCAGACTTTTGCTCCTTAGACATGGTATCACACCGCTATCTTTTTATCCAGACAAGAACAATAACCTTAAAGTAGGGCTCGAGCCTTGACTGAAAAACGGGACTGGCCCGAGTTACAGAAAAAAAACAAACGGACAGAAGCCCTCTAACTAAAAACGGGCTTACCCGATAAAGCAGGACGTACAGTAGGACGATAAACACAATATAATACGCAAAAAATCACCACATTAACACACAAATAAGGGCAAGGGCCCTCTAACTTAAACGGGCCTTGCCTGGTAAATCAATAAAATTTAAATTACACTGAAAAAAGATAACACACACACGTAAAGCTGTTAAAACAGCTGTTTGTTAAATTAGTGAAGAAACCCCTAGGTCAAAAGACCAAAAAGTAACAATAAACCACTTAGCTCCAGCCAAGTCGAGACCACATCTAGCTTGAAAAGCGGCAAACGAGATCTGGGGAAGCAGGCGTGGTGCATTCTGGGATAAGGGGTAGCCCAGCCAATTAGAGACTTCGTTCTATTGTATAGTGGCCGAGTCAGAGCCGAACCCATCAGTTATGAATGTAGGCGAGATAGGATCCCATTACATCTTTTCTTATTCAACATAACTGGTGTGGAGAAGAAGTACAGTAGCAAAAGGAAGAATAATGGCTACCCAAGAAAAGGAAGGATTACCAACAATGGTAATGGAAAATTACCACAAGGTAAGAAAAGAGGGTAATAAAGGGAAAAGACTAAAGGGAGAGTCTAAAGTGTGCGATAGGGTAAGAAAATATCAGAATAAACTTTTGAGAAAAATGTAGAGTAATAATATATACGTTTTCAAAAAAATGAAACACTTAGCTGAGAGAGTGGCTTGAGTCAGCTGTACAGCAATGCGGCAAACGAGATCTGAGGTAACAGGGAGCAGAGCATTCTGGGTAGGAACTTGGCTTGAGAGTTTTTGGCTGATGAGAGCTTGATATTGGCCGGCTTGGTTCCGAGGACGGAAGTGATAACCCATCAGTAAGGAATGAACGAAGATTAACGACATCAGATCTCATTTTCAGCAGAGGCCTGGGGAGAAAAGCTCCACAAAGTAAAAAATATTTTACAAAAAATGAAGCACAGTGATCATTACATTGCCATGGAAGTGTAGCTTACAAATTATAAGATAGCTCTGTTGACATATAGGCAGTTGATAATCACTTACAACAGTAGTTATTGTAATGGGATGTAGGTTAATATAGTTAGTTTATCTAGTTACAATCTTTTTAGGTAGGCTGATAGTACACATTATAATGAAAGTTTGTATAGTTTAACATGGTGTCTACAAAAGTTTTTAGGTAGACTGCAGGTAGATCTTTGTTAAAACAGATTAAGAGAAAGTAAAGGTTTAGCTAAAGTACATTAGCAAGACTAGCAGTTAATTTGAAGAGAGAAATGGGGGAGCTTAATATTTGTGGTCAAGACTCAATTAATCAGCCAGATGTGTCTTGTGATGGGGAGAAGAGGGAAAGAAAGGATGGTAGGGTAGAGTAGCAGGAAGGAGGGAGTAGAGGAGTTAAAGGACTGGAAGGATAAAAGACGTTATCTTTTTTTGCACAGGGCAAGACCCCCTGCACCCCAGAACTTATATATGCCAAATGCATGATCAACATACCTCAGAAAGAAGGAAACATTCCAAGAAATAGCAATTTCAGATATAATATATGGAATCCTGGATTTTCATCATTTCAGTATCCAAATTACTGGATTCACTCACCGGGTCCTAATATTTCAAACAATTACTGATTCATAGTAAAACCCTCATTATGGGGAGCCACTTGTGAAACAGGATTCTGAAATTGTATGAACTTCTTGACAATGCCCACAGAACCCACCTCTGCCTAGTCATATACAAAGAAAACTGCCTGATAAGGAGATGAGTGAGGAAGGGCTACCCAAAGATTCCAAGCTAGGGTTGGTGGAACCTCTTGTCTTGTTGTTTCTATGAGGGCTTTCTCTGGAAGGAAACGGAAGAAGAGACTGAGACTTGTTTTTTTAATATTTTGCTTCATCATTGTCTGTCTTTTACTGCCAGGAAAGTTTTAGTGGATAGTAAGTAGTAGATTCATAGAACAGGTGCTTAACAACCATCCTGTTGTTTTCCTTTTCTGCAGATCATGTAGGATGTTATCAGTTGATTTACCAAATAATAAATAGTTATAGGCGCTTGTAGAAGCTGAGATTTAACATTTTGTGGATGAAAAATCCTCTGTCCTTGGGCAGCATATCTTCTCAGATCTACCCCAATAATGAAGCCATAGTATATGTTTGCACAGCACTGCATGCATGCTTTAGCAAACATACATTTATTCTCTCCAAGGTTGAAGTTAGTTTTTACATGTTATCTTTCACTGTCTGTGAGGGATTAGATATTCTCTTGTAACAGGCTGAATATGTAAGTTTGGCATGCTACAATATATTCACAGAAAAAATGGCTAGACACAAGTCAAAAAATGAGACCAAGAGCTTTATTAACAAAAGAAAGTAAGCACTGCATGTTTGTCTTATACATTCAAAATACTTCATCAGACTGAAGACAACACAATGCAAGACAAATTTACAAGCAATCAGCACAATACCACATGATTTCATTCAACCAATAAAATAATCATTCTGCAATAAAACAATACAAAATAATTGGTGTTTTAGTTTCTTGGTTATTATTTTTAACACACATTTAATATTCAAGGCATCTTTCAGTTCAAGAAACCTGGATGAATAGAAAATTAACTGCCATTTAAATTCTTCAACATTCTATATGATAAGTAAGTAAAAGCCTTTACAGCCAAATTAGAGGAGTTAAACACCCCTTTACCATGTCCATCAACAGCTCTTGATTACTCATCAAATGTAAGGGAAACTTGACTTATTATGTTTTTGTTTGTATTAACTGGAGATTAAAGAAATAGTGGAACGATATATACATGTGATCTGTCCATAAGAGCCCTGAAAAAAGCATATTTGCTATTTTATTACAAGAATCAAGTATCAGAATGAAGAAAGCTCACACTAGACTGCTCTCTGAATGCATAGCATAATGAACAGGTAGACTTTGTAGAGTCTTTAATCCTAATAATTTTACAGTCCCTTCTTTCTGGTGAAAAGAAATCCAATGTGGACCATGAGGAAACCCACTTGTATAGATATTTCCCCAAAATTATAGCTTCAGGTTAAGAATAATGGGACTTTGAAAATGTGTCAATATGCTCCGAATTTGCAGACAATCAGCATGCCTCTTATATAAGTTTGTCTCCATATCTAAATATTCACTGGAAGTAGGTCTTTCTCAGTTTACTCTACCCTATAAAAGGTGTACAGGGGAAAGTACTGCATGACCTGATATTTCCTCAACTATGTTAAAATATGTTCTCATGAATATAGTATAATCTGAAGGTTGTGGCAAAACAGGTAGTGAAGAAGGAAAAACTGAAGCACTGATGCATGTGAAGGCAGTGTTGCTTCTTTCAGCATTACAGCCCTAGGCATATGTGTTAGGGTCTCCACTATAAGAAGATTCTTGTGCAGGCCTGCAAAGCTAATAAGCCTGTAGAGATAATTTATATTACCCAGATGATGACATCTGCTTCTGAAGTGGTTGATTTTTGTAAGAATTCAGGAGTGACAGAGGTGACACATTTTTCTAGACATCTTAGTGACAAGCCTTTGTAACCTGAAAGTGAAAGCCACAAAAGATATAGCTGCATCATGACTGGAGTTAAATGAGGACTTACATTTTTATGTTCTTCTATTACTGTAGTTTTCTTAAATAAACTTGAATAGATGTCTCTATTTTCGCTCATTCTACCCTTATATATATATATATATATATATATATATATATATATATATATATATATATATATATATTCAAGGTTTACTTTTCTTTTCCTTTTTCTCTAAACTAGAACATTTTTGTAACTTATTTGGCCTTCTTTTCATCAAATAGGAAAATAAGGTCTTAATCTGTCTTAACTGAGTGGCCTCTGTAAACTTTAAACAATACTCACAAGTACCTTTATTATTATATAGCTCCAAATAAAACACTAGCCTGGTGGTATACAAGGATAAAGCTTTGATTATGGCCCAGATGAGCTGGGATTGATTAGTAACTTTGGCATCTAATGACCTAGCAGAGAGGATGAACATGCCAATGCTGAAGGAAGAAAGCATGCTGGGTGGGTGGATTTCTGACTGAGCTATGGTGAAGCCAGGCTGGGTGTGTAGAAAAATAAGATGGTGCAGCTGTTCTAGGGCCTAGGGCAGGTGAGTTCTCTTAGGCCATGAGTCATTGTCTGCCCAGTCTGAGACATTGTACTGTCTGCAACCCAGGGATAGAGCCTATGAAATGCTCTGGGTTACCGGACAGCATACATGACTCTGCTGGCTCTTGCTCGAGCTCTGCTCCATGCCTTCTTCCCAGGCAACCGATAATGGTTAATAACCAACATTTCCCAATCCCGTTCCCTCCCACCAGATGGGAATCGAGGAGGAGTCATAGGGGAAGGGGAACACAGAGCGAGAGAGAGAGACGAGTAGCTGATTGTCAAGCTAATGAACACCAGGGTCAGGAAAACAGTATGAGAATCTTTAGGGGCTGTTTATCTATCACATACACACTTCTTAATGGATTTTGTAGAGGATACACTCTTCAGATCAAATAATTTAAATTGATTCATGCACTCCCAAATAATGCACTAACAAATCAAAATATATCTGCCAGATTATTTCTTGGTGTCGATGACGATGACATTGAAGAGGTCATATCTTGCATCTTGTATATCAGTACCACTGTTGTCACGAGAAGGAAAAACAGAAAGCACTTTTCAGAGTAATGGAGCAGCTATAGAAAAGGGTAGCATCACAGCCCTGCCTGAAATCAGCTCCAAATTACCTCATTGTAAGCAGCAATCATTCTCACCAGCACAGCCACATAAAATTGCTCTTCAGCCATGTTGAATACATGGCAGTACTTTGTAAATAGTCTTCTAATTTCAGTTTTCCTAAAATGGATGGGTCCACAGTATGCATGTATCTATGCACAACACTGAATTATCATCCTAACCAGTTTTCCTGCAACGTGCTCCCAAGATATGTAGAAAGATAAAGTTGTATCAATTAGTACTTAGAGCTTTCAAGCAGTTAGTCTGAGGTGAGTTTCACTGCTGCCTTTCACTCACATTATAACATCTTAAAGTTTTGCTGTCTTCTTGTACATAACTGCTTGCCTCTGCCTCTCTGCATCTCTGTTGATTAGGACTGTGCTATTCCATTTCTAATGTCACCCCTCATGTTTGTGCTTTCATAATATACTACATAACAGATCTGTTGTGTGATCCCAGTTGATTATCATCCTCAGAATTGTTAAAATCATGCAGTATTTCATTTTTTTCTCTAGGTAAGATTTTGATCCTCACTTTCAGTAGTTCTTTACGAGATGTTCAGCAAAGCAACATGCTGAGAAGTCCTGCCCATCCCCAGCCTGACACGCTTCTTACAGTGAATGAGGATTATGCCCACTGTGGTGAAACATACATATAAAATAAGCACATTAGAAAGCTACATGTTTAATTCAACCATTCGTGACTGACTGTCAATATGCAAATAATGACTCACTCAAAAAAGTTTGCTTATACAGGCTTGCAGTTACTGTAATAATCTTTTATTTACATAACAGATTTATCACAACAAGGATCCAGCATGTATTAGCTAAAACAATGTTCCCATTCGCTAAATGTCCTTCCACAAGGCTTATTTTTTAAGCTGCAGAGCCATATTTGTGAACCAAACAGACCAGACAGATTTGGGAGGGGACTGTGACAGCCTTCAAACCTCTACGGACAGATAACTTGCTATTTGATAGTTCACTGAGACTGACAGACAGCTCACTGGGCTAAGATATAATAAAGTCAACACCTGTTGGCTAGCAGAGGGAAAACTGTTCACAGGAAGCAGTGGTAGAGAAGCAGAGTGAGAGGTGATCCAGAGAAGGTAAGGTTGAATGAAAATGTTCTCTTACTGATATCATCACTAACACATAGCTTCTTAGCTAACTGTACATTAAGCATGCATTTTTAAATATTTATCTTGTTTTACTTTATTTAATATATATATATATATATATATATATATATATATATATATATATATATATATATATATATGAACACTAAATTAGATGTCTGATGTCAAATTAATTTATTTATTAAGTCATCTCATTGTGCATACCTATTGTACAATAAAGTATTAACTAACAAAGCAAATCTGAGTAGATCAGGTAAGATTTTACACATTGTTTTAAATTTATTTCTGTTTGTTAACAGAGGTAGTGCACTGATGAATATGGATCCAGAAGGAGTCCAGGACAGCTGTCTGGTTAAGTGACTTAATCAGATTCATGCAGTAGACAAATAGAGGCTGAGGGAATCAAACTCTAGACTACAGGAAGCAGCTTGTTAACAGCTCATAGCCTTGATCCTTTGCACTGTGATTAAAGTAGCTACTTTGTGAAACTACATTAATAGGAAATTTGCCTAGCAAATGTATTTGTTAATGGGTGGGTGGACTTAGCCAGGTCTACTTTTTCAGCTGTGACAAAGGCAAAAGAAACATTAAAAAGCAAAACGTTCATTACAGTTTGTGTATGATGCATAACAGAAAATGAGACCTTCAGCGATTGAACAAAGTAGTTTTTTAGTATTTCTGTACACTTCCAGCATGAAGACTAAGAAAGATAAAGAGAACATTTCACTCAACCACAAGTGGCTACTAACATGTTTGATAGATTAATAGCTGTCACTTTGTGACCCTGATTAAAACACTATAGGAAAGTCTATTTACCTGTATCACTGTGGACAGAACATGCACATTGTATAAATGCAAAAAAAAGTTATACAGCACTGTCATTCATTCAGCAGGTAGTATATTATCTGATGATGGGAATTTCTGAAGGCTGGGGGTTCTATCCTCACAACAGATGCCTGGATTCATGTTGCAGCAGTAGCAATGCAGTGCAGAATTATAGGTCAAAACATTTCTTTCTTTTTTTTTTTTTTTTTTTTTAATATTTTTATTCATTTTCAAAAAAAAAGAAAAATATGTATACAGGTTATTTCTGACAGTGAAGTATTTGCAAATTATTTAAACAGGTTAGCTAAAAGTAAACAGATATCAACATTAAAACCAAAATAAATTATTTACAAGGGTGTCCGTTGTTGGCATATAATCTCCTTTCTATACAATTGTTTCTTGATTATAATTTGCTACAGTCATTACTCTCCAATATATCAGTTACTTTTTGCCGTGCTATATATAATGATGTAGTTCTTTCAGTTCTTTCTTTAATAGTGTTCATTTCCAATTGCGATACAGCTGATACCATATTCCTGTATTGCTTAAAAGTTGGAGAAGCTTTGGATTTCCAGTTCGATGTAACGTTCTTCCTTGCAATGGCTAGGAGAGTCCACAACATTACATACTTTGTTCTTGATACAGATCGAAACATTTCTGAGGTGTTGTCTTTCAGAAAAGTTGTTAAACAGAGATGTCATTTGCCACAGCCAGGGTGGTGGCTACTCAGATGGTAAGGGTAACAAGGCAGTTATTCAAGGAACAGTATGGAACTCAAAGACATACTGCAAGGGAACTGGCAGTACTGAAGATTTCCTGTAGGTGTCCATGTGCATACTGTGGTGGGAGGGCTCTGCATCTGAAATTACCTTTTCTGCCTTGTTCCCACCCAGTTGCAGGATAGCTTCCCCATGACTTTGAACAGGATTAATTGGCAATTGGAGAATGAATTAAGAAAAATGAACAGTACAGCACTTTATCTGTGTGTCTGTTGTGGTGCGTGTGTATGGTGGTAAATAAAACAGAAAATCAAACCAAGTCCAAAGATTTATAGTAGATCCTAAATTTAAAAAAAAATAGTCTACAAATGGAAACAGAAAAGTGTTTTATTTTTATTCTGTGAAACTTCAGAGGAATGCTTTTGTCTGTAACTAGACTTCTTCAGATGTGAGGGAAAGACAATAAAATAATTTAATTATCCTTAAAACTTGTCCTTTGACCTACTTCATTAAACCAAATACCAACAACTAAAGGCACAACATTATACAAAACAATGAAATAGTAAATGACTGCATAGTTACTTAACTGCATTTGTTTTTGAAGAACTCTTAGTATTTAAATCCATTGTGTCCGGTGGGAGTTGGTCCTGCATTTAACTTTATCTGCCAGATTAATACTTTCTTTCATAACTGTTTGCTAAGATCACCACCACAGGCCCCTTTACAATACATTTTAAGACAAAAGTTACAACTTTTGAAATGTTGTGAGTCTATGGCACGCTTGTATAAAATATTATTACAATTCCTTCATTTAGTAGCATACATGTATTCACTGACTCTCACAGCTAGCTTCTGGTACCACTTACACAACCCACATAGGTATGTGTCCTTACTCTTCTGAATATTATTACTATTTCTGCTGGGTGCTCCCTATCGACCAATTTCTTAAAATATTTAAATGCTTAATTCAGCATTAGCAAAGGTATAAGTACTCAAATTGTTCAGCGTCTTGTGCATAAAACGTGTTAACAGTGCCTTCCTGAAAGTGATTCATCACTGTCACTCCTGTACAAACTGTCATTGTAATTTGTAGGTTCTACTGTAAGTTCTTTACAGTGTGCTTTGTGTGTTAAAAAGAATGTTATAAGGAATCGGGCAGTCAAGTTGTCTATGCTTACTTTGGATAAATCCCTTTCGGAAAATAATATAACAACATTGGAATTTTTCCTTTAAGACAAGGGGTTATAACACAGAATTTGTGAAGGACATCTTGACTCAAGTCACCCTGGGCAGAGAAGATAAGTACAGACTAATTTTGAGAAAGGAAAACAATTGTGATGAGGGTAGAACAGAGCAGATAAACACGGTGGTTCCAGATTATATCCATGCTTTTTCAGTTACTTACAGTACAGATGAAGATGGTATAAAACAGATTATAGGAAGTAACTGAAAAGTAATGCATGGATATCCAGGTCTAGTTAAACAAAAACCCTGGGTGTGAAACCACACTATTTACGGAGATACTTGTTAGCGGAAGCCACTGCACAGGTGAATACTCATGTGGGTTGTATAAGTGGTTCTAGTACACTTGTAATAGCTCAGTATTAATTTTGAATCACTTAGGAACGAGCTTGTTCTATATCATGCTACCTGCACTTCTTATGATTGCTTTATATTGTCAAAACCAAAAGAGAGTTTGCACTGAGAGTCAGTGAACATGTATGCTATTAAAACAAGGAATGCTAGTTTTGTGCAAGCATAGACTGTTAGAATTTCAAAATGTTTTTATTTGTTGTCTTATAATCAAAGGGCCATCATGGTGACCTTGACAATGACTTATACAGGAAAATATTAATGTGGCAGATCTACCTGGATGTAGGGCACTTTAAATGTTGGCATATGTTTTAATTAAGTGGGACAAATGACATGTTTTAATGCTACTTAAATAATTTGCATTGTTATTCCCTCAGTTATAAGGAAATCTGTTTAAAGACAAAAGCACTCAAATGAGATTTCACCTAATAAAGAGACTCCTGTTTACATTTGTGGACTTGAGTTTGTTTTTTTTTTTTTGTGGTTGCTTAGATGGATGTTAAATATCCCGTGACATTTAGCAGAGACATTTCTTTTTCAATATCTTGGTTAAAGTTCCCTTAGTGTTTATTAATACCATCTCGGGTCTTCCCTGAAAACATGCCACAGGAATAGTTGAACCTAGTGATCAACAAAAGGAAGTAAATTGCACATATAACAGAAATAATTTGCTTATGGAACACAGGAGTATTGGTGTGGGTTCTTAGGTGAACAGAGTACAACAAGTAATACACGAGTATTATCTCAAAGTAACTAAAGATAATAATACAGCTGCTTCATCCCGCTACTCTAACACAACAGCTAAGCAATGGAATAAACTTCCACCTCTCATCACAGCTATAGCTTACACATGTGAATTTAAGAAGTCCTTAAAAACACATTTATTGAACTCAAGGCTCTGCAACTGCGACAGTCCAGGATAATATTAGTGCCCCCTTCCTCCCACTCTATCTCCTATATACTGTTCTTAGCAATCACACCTTCATCCCATACTTCTAGTCTCATCACATCTCTTATTATTATACCTACCTGTTCCTTCCTTTCTTCACTTATTGACAGCTGCAAAAATGCAACAAATACTTACTGTTGAAACTCATTTTATATTGTTGGTGCTATTACATTTTTGGTGGTATAATACAAATTTATGTCATATGTTAAGCAATGCAACTTGGCATTAATATGCTGTGCTGTGTGGTTTTAAGTTGAAAAATATTATTATGTGTATAAATGTTATTTGTGCTATTATTTGTGCTAGTATACAAATTTGTGTCATATGTTAAGTAATGCAACTTGCCATTAATGTACTGTGCTGTGTGATTTCAATTTGAAGACTATTATTATGTGTATAAATGTTATTTGTGGAGCTTTTCTCCCTGGGCCTCTGGTGAAAAAGGACCCATGTCCAGTCGGACTTTTCCAGTAACCAAATGTAAAATAAATAAAATAAATAATATATAAATAAAACAAAAAGGGGTCTATATCAATTTGTCGAAGGTCATTTCCGTGGGATGGGAGGGTGGTCTAAGGGTTAAGGTGTTTGCCTTACAAACACAAGGTGCAGGGTTTGAATCTCACAAGGGATAATTGGCTAGGCTTAAAATGGCTCGCAAGGGCAGTTAGCTTAGTACTAATCCATGAACCATGAACCTTTCTTCATCAACCCAAAACCATCGAACAGTCAATTCTGCAAATGTTCACATCCATGAAAGATTTAAGTAGGGAAATTAAGCAGTTGGCTAGCACACAAATTCACCTTTTTTCCCACTGTAGTGCGATCTCGGAGTTGGTATATATATATATATATATATATATATATATATATATATATATATATATATATATATATATATATATATATATATATATATATAGCTGGGGGGATGCTGGGAATGCAGCCCCACCCCCCACTTGGGTGGGTTTGACATATTGCAGTGTGTGTTCTGGTGTAGTGTTGGCCAAGTGCTTCCTTTCCCTGGTGAAATATTTTTTCGATGTGAACGTTCACAGAACTGAACATTTGGTGGTTTTGGGTCAATGAAGTAAGGTTCGCGGAAGTGAACTTTCGACAAATTGATACACACCCTGTAAAAACGTAATAGCTATAAAAAATTGCTTATTTCAGCCTGGTGGCAAACAGATGATGGATGTTGCTGCTAACTGTACTTGAAATATTTATGATGTGTACTGGTGTGCACTCTGGAGATCTGACTGTGTAAGGAATACTTGGAGTATACAGATGTGCACTCTGGGGATCAGACTATGTCAGGAATACTTGGCGTATACCGGCGTGTACTCTGGGGACCAGACTGTACCAAGAATACTTGGTGTATACCAGTGTGCACTCTGGGGAACAGACTGCACCAGGAATACTTGGTGTATACTGGTGTGAACCCTGGGGATCAGAACTGAGGCAGAAGCATGTATCATGTAGACTGCTGTATCTTCTCAGAATCAGACTGTCACGGCAGATGCAGAATTTTCTGGAGTGTGCTGTCTATAAACTGAGTACCTTATGTGTGCACCTCTGACACTGGGAAGTAAAGTTATAACAACTTTACAAACCTAGCCAGGAGACTAGTGTACATCATAGCTGAACCACTCCTTCATGACAAGAACTACATTTTTTGATATGCAGTGATCAGTGCTTATCAATGCTTTTTCTCTCTAGCAGAATCCTTGTGGTTGTGCAGTCTTCTACACATTTTATCATTACCTAACAGGAAACAGCCCTGAATAAATTAGGAACTAATCTATTACCCTACGTACATCCTTATTAAGTAAAGGGGGATCCTTAGTGCAGGGTTCCAGCCTACAGCCCCAAGGTATGAGATAGATTCCCATGAGAAGTCCAACATACAACTGCATGTGGTAAGAAAAAACCTAAGAGGTGACAATCCTAGTAGAGAACTAAGTGACAAGGGAAGCAATAGCCTGCAAGGTGTTTATGACATCATGTGGTGCCATCCAGACATACTGCACAGGACTGGATAGTGCTGTGCAGTGCAGAGCAGTGTCAGTTATCTGCTGTTTGTATGGTAAGAAGTAGGTGATGACCTTTTACCTTTGGAAACTCAGCCATCCCACATGCACAGTAGCACAAAGAATGCTTGCATGAAAGCATGCAGAGACTCACGCATTTTTCCTACAAATCCTGTACTTCATTTCCCATATTTTTTATTTCTCTGATTGCCTGTGGCCGTCCCTAATTAAACACAATGCGATTTCTATGAGTTGTGCTGAGAGTGTTTTTATGCAGAACCCAAAGTCATACAACAAAAGGTGAGACATAACTAAGAACACAGAAAGTCATAATTAGAGTCACGGGTGTATTGAGAAAGTGGAAATGTGAGTAGAATTTCATATGAAATGGGAACGTGGGGAAGTGAAAACTCACAAGCCAAAGGTCTGTGACAGTAGCCCACACTTAAGAAGACAGGGGATCAATGTGCAGCTGTCTGTTTCAAAGATGACCATATATCCATGAAACTGTAGTAGCTTTGTCCTACTTATTCAAGCAAATAAGTACCATGGGACAATCCCTCGCTGTGGGTCCCATACCTGTCTTCAGTGCAAACTCAGGACAACCTGAAGGAAATGCCCTTTGTGAAGGTAAGGGGATACCTTCCACAGAAGGCCCATTGCTTGCCTCTCACCAGTGCCTAGTTGAGTGTGAATAAGTTAGGAATGGAGAAAAAACAATAATGTGAACCTCCCCTAACAGCTGTTTAAATGATGAGCTCTTCCAGCTGACCATCACCCCAGTGAATTTGAACAAATGGACTGATTGGCCTGGAAAGGGCTCATCTTGTGTTTGACAGACAGTGGGGTTAAAAAGTCACAAAAATAATTTATTGTACCACTCTTTAAAAGTCTTGTCAGCTCATAAATTGTGAGCGTGCGTGGTACTCAAGAGTTGTATTCTGTACTTAAGAGTGTAATACCTTGCAGAGGGCAGACTGGAGACATGTCTCCTTATAGATGACACAGAGATCTACAAAAGTTTCAGCTTATAGATTACACAGAGATCTACAACCGTTTCAGCTCAAAATATGGTTTTATGCAGTGAGAAAAGTCTTACAAGGTAATGGAAATGCTGCAGAAATGTTCTAAGATATGACATCTGAGTTTGCCTGCAGTGAGTACAACACAGTGTACCAGGTAGCCAAAACACAGATGGAGAACTCATGTTGTGTGTGAGAAACTGATAGCAACTAAAATGCAAATAGGCCAAGATGTAAATATATCATAAGGTCTAATTGTGGAGAGGCACTGAGAAAAACAGCAAAGAATGCTTGGGGACTTCCAGGATAAGCAGTCAGAAGCAATTATCAGTAAATAAATTGGATGGGAAATGGGAAATTCGCCCCATGGATCACTTCTGTGGCTCTGCTCGACAGGGGCACATGAAAATAATTTTTTTGGGTGGCGAAAGCCAGGGTACATTTTTTGGCTAGGCTTATATAGGCCCTAGGGCCAATAGCCTAGTACCTATCTATGAACCTATGAACCTAAAATATACATATATTACTGCTCTGAACAGACAGATGGTAAAGCCACTCCTATAATACTGTGGACATTTCTGGAGACCTCACTTCTACAAGGGTAGTGACAGAAAGGAAATTCTGTTCAGCAAGGTAAAAAAAACAATGACATGCCTGCACCAGAAAATGTCTACAGACAGACTAAGGAAATTAAACTGTACACCCTGGAGGAAGGGGGAGAGATGGCCGAAACAGAAACATTTAAGTATCTCAGGGATTTAAAGAAAGAAGAAAACGGCAGAAGTGGAAGGCAGAGGGAGAAAGCACAGGGTTGACACTAGAAAGTATTTTTGAAAGGGAGGTTTGGGAGATCATGAAACTGCATTTCCTGAAATTGCATGGAATCATAATTCAAGATTAAGTTTAAGAAAACACAGATCAAAAAGACAGACATAAAGCACTTCTAGTGCAAAGAAGAAGGAAGATGGATATATGTTAGGGAAGGTCTGTAGCTTATTGGTGAGTTAAGGAAATGGGCTGAGCAGGTGGGTCAAGCAGTCCTTTATCTGCCAAAAATGTGACTGGTTCAGAGAAAAGAACTGGCTGCTTGTGCACTTAGCATGCTTTGTTTTCAGATTTGCTACATTTGTGCTGTGGCATCTGTGCTCCTATATGATGCAGGCTGTGCTGGTGGTAGTGGTAGCCTGCACTGAACCTAATGGCGTTATTCACGTTTCTACAGTATACAATCTACAACAATGTTTTTAATGATGCCATGAATTCTCATTTATTTATTTGTTTGTCACCATACAAAATCTTATTGACCATGTTCATGAGCTATAACAATGTGTTTACAGATTGATTCTAGACGTGAGTAAACTCTATGTAACACACAGTTCTGCAGTCAACTGTATGTAATGCATTGCTTGCAGCACAAATTTGGAAAAGACATTCATTTAGTGATATGCCAGTTTCTGCAGTTCTGAATGCAATTTCTTTTTCTTTTTCTTTTATTTTTTGCATTTCTAGTCTGTACAGTATTTTTGGAGCTGTAATGGACATGGTTAGTCTTATTGTAAACTAGCTGCAATGGCTCTATGTGTACCAATAACACACCCACTCCCAATGTATACATAGCTCAAGACTCAGGAATGCTCACAGGATACAAGCGAGTCATTTAAGGTATAATGTACTCCATACTGACACCAGTGAACATTTGACCATAAATAGCACTCACACTCTGAAAAGTCTGAAAATGTACTGGTTGCACAGTATTACTTGTGGGAAATTATGAAGAACAGAAAAGTCTCACTATTTTTTATAGAGAGCTTTATTCCCTTCCTGTCCTACTTAACTACACACAAAACATAATCTGCTTCCTGAAAGATTTAAACAGTAACAATATAGTGCACATTTGTGACACCAAATGTTGCTATCTGCATCGCAATAGTTAGTGGAAGGTTAGCAATGGGCTACGTACTTTTCAGAAGAAAAATGTTAATTTCTGAGAGACTCATAACTGCATACCCATACTGACCAATAACAAAGAGGCATTCAAGCCTTCCCATCACATAAATTAGGTATCCAGGTATGTGTTGAAATGTGGGAAGCAAAACCATAAAACAATCAAAAGTGAAATTGTGAAAGTCTACCCACCATTTAAATGGCAGGTCAAACAAATTCTTAAAAACAAACTTTATTGTTCATTTAATCCCTTCTCTAGTAAAAACAGGTACTGCATTTAGAAATGATAGATCTCACATAAACACAATATGATATACATACAGCCACAGAATTATAACTACACAAAGTAAGCATGCTATGCCATAATCCAGAAACCGCATGTTCAGCCTAAAGTACTTTTCTGATTCTGAAAATGACAACTGATGTCTGCTGACATTGAGCATGGAGACTTGGTTGTTGTAATAACTCCCCCCCCGCACCCAGTTGCAAGTTATGAAGCTGCAGAAAGTAGTACCAATAATACCACAAACAAAGAAAGTTTAGTTGGTTGTTGTAATCACCCCCTCCCAGTTGCAAGTTATGAAGCTGCAAAAAGTAGTACCAGTAATACCACAAACAAAGTTTAGTAACAATCTGCACATGGTATCCCCCCCCCCAATCTAGCAGTTACCAGTGCAGCCTCAATTATTCTTCAGTTTCAAAATACCCATTATCTTGCTGCTAAGAATGGCTTCCTTTCAACCACCCCACTTATTTCATTCCTACAGTTTTATTACTGTCTTCTTATAACAGAGTATGTCAAAGTATGCTCTGTTTCTTCAGCCACAGCTAGTAAACTGGTAGAATTCTGCTGCAGAGCAAGCAAACCATGTTCATGCAGGACTTTTATTAGTATGACTTTTATATGTGCAATGGAGTATGTAATGGTCCAAGAGTACCACGCACACTGTACTACTATATTTTGGTGATGTGTGAAATGTATTACAAATGTGGCCAAGCTTTCTATATGTCATCTGCAGTATTTTTTACACAGCCTATAGGAAAGATGCATAGTTCCAATATAAAGAGCAGATATTTCTAACTTTTACACAAATATAAATAAAAGTAACTGCAAATTAAACACTGCATATGTCATAACGTATATCGGAGTATCCCTGCAAATGTGTTCTGGAGCGGTTACACACCAGCATCTGCCTGTTTCCTTGCTTTATGAAACAGTTGTGAGACAGATTAAGATGAATAAAGACATTGTGTCACAGTTTGGCTACCTCTGTTAGGACAGTTATGCTCCGGGTGTAAATTGCCAGACACCTGCTTTTTATGTTTGATGTAACAATAATCCCTTGAAAAGAGAGCTGAAGACAGGTTGCTGGCAATGAACAGAAAAGTTTATAGTCTTCAAAAGCAGTGCCTGTGTCTGCCAAGAACATTCATAATGCTTTCCTGCCTTAAAAAAGTACAGGAAAGGGTGGCTTCCCTTTACAGCTGCTCATTACAGAGGCCAACACTTGTCATCAAATCAGAAGTGTCAGAAACAGAATCCTGAGTAGTTAGAGCTTTGATAGATTCATGAGATGAAAGAGTTACATTCTAGGAATTTTTGTATTTTTATTATAATAATATACTTTCTTCCTACTGTGGTTGCAGTACTGTTCAAATAGGGGTCTCATGTCTCGTATATGCAAACTTTCTGGAGTTTGCCCTTTTCAGCTTACTGGCTCCCTCCCATGGAATATTGCCCTTAAATTGCTGTACCACTGCAATAGTGATACAGGTGACAGGGTTCATAGGGCCCTCTTCTTCCAGGTGCATGGCAGTTTTCTCTTGTTTATTGTCTTGTGTTTGTCTGATGTCAACCTAATTCATCAGTGTTTCCTACAAACACTTCCTTCAGAATACTGCTAACACTGTCTGCCATATGCACCACCAGGTGTCCTTAAACCTTTCAGTTCTGTGGGAATGCTTAATCTGTTCTTTATTTTTACGTGCCACTGCAGCCAATATTTGGAATGAAAGAAAATTCTGATATTACCTGTAATTATTCTTCACTGATATTTAACTACTTGTCTTAGGGATGATACCTACACAGAAATGTGGCATATGTTACACTTTTCCTCTCTCTCTCTCTCTCTCTCTCTATATATATATATATATATATGTATAGTTAACATATATCAGAATTTGTATATATCTATTTAAAATCACCCTTTTCTACATGCACAATAGCACAATTAAAATACTTAGAGTGCATAATTTGCTAGGGGGCACAAATGCCCCTGTAGCCTTCCTTGAATCACAGTTGTATCTATATCTCCACCTTGCTGTGCTCACTGTCCATAGCTCCATAAGTAACAGACAGTAAATGCCCTCTGGTTCCTGCCTGCATACCCCTGCTAGTGTTTTACTTGTGACTTCTCCCTGGATTTCCTTCTTTTCCATCACTGCTTTATGCCATCTCTCTTGGCAACATCTTTATAGCAGGATAATCATTTTAACTTTGTTCTGTAGCTTCCTAATGTGACTCATGCCTCTCAACCTCTTAGAGCAAGAAATCTGGACAAAGCCATAAATAATGGGGGGACAAAGGCCCACAAATGAGGATATTTTTAAATATTTCTCTTAAAATTGTAGAAAGTTGTTAAAATTACAGGTTTTGCATTAATATCAGTTTTCTGAATGGTATGAAATCTGAAACTCAAATCTTCTTCTTTCGGCAGCTCCCGTTAGGGGTCGCCACAGCAGATCAACTGTTTCCATTTCTTCCTGTCCTCTGCATTTTACTCTGTTACACCAACCGCCTGCATGTCCTCTCTCACCACATCCATAAACCTTATCTTAGCCCTTCCTCTTTTCCTGTTACCTGGCAGCTCCATCCTTAGCATTTTTTTCCCAATATACTCTGCATCCCTCCTCAGCACATGTCCAAACCAACGTAATCTTGCCTCTCTGGCTTTGTCTCTAAACCTTCCAACCTGGGCTGACCCTCTAATATACTTATTCCTAATCCTGTCCATCCTTGTCAAACCCAGTGCAAATCTTAACATCTTCAACTCTGCCACGTCAAGCTCTGACTCCTGCCTTTTTGTCAATGCCACTGACTCCAACCCGTATAACATAGCTGGTCTCACTACCCTCTTGTAGACCTTCCCTTTCACTATTACTAGTACTCGTCTGTCACAAATCACTCCTGACACTCTTCTCCACCCACTCCATCCTGCCTGTACTCTCTTCTTCACCTCTCTTCCACACTCACCATTACTCTGAACTGTTGATCCCAAGTACTTAAATTCATTCACCTTCGCCACCTCTACTCCCTGCATCCTCACCATTTCTCTGTCCTCCCTCTCATTCACACACATATATTCTGTCTTAGTCCTGCTGACCTTCATTCCTCTTCTCTCTAGAGCATATCTCCACCTCTCCAGGGTCGTCTCCACCTGTTCCCTACTTTCACTACAGATCACAATGTCATCTGCAAACATCATAGTCCACGGGGACTCCTGTCTGATCTCGTCTGTCAACCTATCCATCACCATTGCAAATAAGAAAGGGCTCAGAGCTGATCCTTGATGTAATCCCACCTCCACCTTAAATGCATCCATCACTCCCACCGCAGACCTCACCGCTGTCACACTACCCTCGTACATATCCTGTACCACTCTTACATACTTCCCTGACACTCCCGACTTCCTCATACAACACCACAACTCTTCTCTAGGCACCCTGTCATATGCTTTCTCTAAATCCACAAAGACACAATGCAACTCCTTCTGACCTTCTCTGTACTTCTCCATCAACACTCTCAGAGCAAACGTCGCATCTGTAGTGCTCTTTCTTGGCTTGAAACCATACTGCTGATCACTAATCATTACCTCCCTTCTTAACCTAGCTTCCACTACTCTTTCCCATAACTTCATGTTGTGACTGATCAGTTTAATCCCTCTGTAGTTACTACAGCTCTGCACATCACCCTTATTCTTAAAAATCGATACCAAAACACTTTTTCCTCCATTCCTCAGGCATCCTCTCACTTTCCAAGATTTCATTAAACAATCTAGTTAAAAACTCCACTGCCATTTCACCTAAACATCTCCATGCTTCCACAGGTATGTCATCTGGACCAACAGCCTTTCCGTTCTTCATCCTCTTCATAGCTATCCTTACTTCCTCCTTGCTAATCCACTGCACTTCATGATTCACTATCCGCACATCATCCAACCTTCTCTCCCTCTCATTCTCGTCATTCATCAACCCCTCAAAGTATTATTTCTATCTGCTCAACACACTCTCCTCGCTTGTGAGTACGTTTCTCTCATTATCCTTTATCACCCTTACCTGCTGCACATCTTTACTAGCTCGGTCCCTCTGTCTAGCCAATCTGTACAGGTCCTTTTCTCCCTCCTTAGTGTCGAACCTTTTATACAACTCTTCATACGCCTTATCCTTAGCCTTCGCCACCTCTCTCTTTGCCATGCACCTCATCTCCTTATACTCTTGTCCACTTTCTTCATCTCTTTGACAATCCCACTTCTTCTTCGCCAACCTCTTTCTCTGTATACTCTCCTGTACTTCTTCATTCCACCACCAGGTCTCCTTGTCCTCCTTCCTCTTTCAGATGTCACACCAAGCACCCTTCTAGCCATCTCTCTTACTAGCTCTGCTGTAGTTACCCAGCTATTCTTTAACTCTTCACTGCCACCCAGTGCCTGTCTTAACTTTTCCTTGAATATCACCTCACAATTACCCTTAATTTCTAACTTCATTCATCAATAATTTGCCAGAAAACCAAACTTTTATGAGGAACACACCAAAAATATGAGGATAAAATGTAGCATTCTGCAAAACCAAAATTTTATGAGGAACACACCAAAATATTTGGCAAAAATCTTGACATTCTGTGAAAACCTGGACAGTTGAGAGGTATGATGTGACTTACAGAAATAAAACGTTCCAGCATAGAACTAGTTTTCATTTTGCATCATACCACTAACCAGGAAGATACAGTTTCCTTTTGCTTATCATAAACACTTGACAACTTGCATTTTTTATCTGTTTAATGTAGCCTCTGTTATAACATTTGGCATAGTCTATAATAACTACAAGTATCATATGACAATATGTTAATGCATATGACTATACTTGGAGTAAGAAAATGCTCTTTTTTTCTTATAGTCACTAATAATTTATGAACGTATGAGAACGTAATTACTCTTTTAAGAGCTTGTTTGCTTTGCTCATATTATCCCTAAATATTTCATGTTAGGCATTGGTATTGTGACTGTTTGCTTCATTCACTTCTGCTCTGTGCTGTTCTGTCAGGTATGCCAGCTCTTTATGGTCCTATGATAGCACACCAATAAAAACATATTAACTAATCACAGCTTAAGACTTTCTTCTTTTTGTAACACATATTCTTTGTACTCAGTGTACATCATTGCTTTGCAGCCACAGTCATAATTAGACTCTTACATTTTTCTCTGTGGCTTCCGTTAACAACTGCTGTTCCAGGAAGACAATGACTGAAACATCGGTGATGTTCTCACTTTATCTCAATGTTTTATGCCTGCAAAAACAAGTAAGAAGCAGAAAAACATCCAGAGCTGTCCCAGGGAATGCTATGCAAAGTGGTTATGTTCAGGAAAATGCTCTACCCCTGTAAACAAAAAGCACATAAATAAATAAATACATCATCTGCACCCTAACAAACTAATAGTCAAGTGGGTTAAAATGCTTGTGTAATAAATGAGAGGTCACACTGCTATTTGATGTGAGATATGACCACATCTCATTCCTACAAATAACGTGTTTCCAACAAAGTGGAGCACCAGTGCTAGTTATGTGGCTGGATTTAGGAGATACAGTACCTCCTACATGACCGACACTGTTTTTACCTAGCTCTGGCAGTTAAATACCATAAAAATTGACAATTCAGCAATGAATTCAGCAACCCACAGAGCGTAGAAATAGATGTATCCCCCTTTCCCCAGTATAAATACATACATATAAACATACTAACTTTCCTCCTTTTTTCAGTTGATTACTCAAAGTATTTTTAATGAGTACTTGTAGTGTGCCACTGAATCTGTTTGAGTTTAATAGTATAAGTACTGTATACAGTACACATATGTAACATAAGATCTGCAGCTATAAAGAGCAGGTGGCTTTTATTAAATTAATTGAACATTAGATTAACTGAACATTAGACATACAGATGAATGCCCAGTTTTTATGTAATCATGGTTTCAAATATATAATATATGGCATTTAGCTTGTTTGAGCTCACAGTATCTGTTAAAGATTTGCAACTTTGCAACTTTTAAAGACAGGAGAATAATTGTTGTATAGTTTGGAAATTAAACACACTTGAATTGCTGACCTTTTCTATCTCATTTTTAAAGATTCATACTTCCATTTTCTATTAGTATTATTTCATATTTGTATGGCAGCCACGAGTTCATATTATGTTAGTAGCTAGTCACTGATAAAAGCATGATGCTTACATTTCCTTCTTAACAACTGCATTGCTTAATACTATCTGTTAGTGAGGCCTCCAGGCATTAGATTTTAGCTTGCTGTTAGCCAAGAGTGCTGGTAATTTGTAAGTGTAAAGCTGCCTGATGAGGCAGGGTATTCAATTCATGGTAAGAGCTCTGAAAATCATCCCAGATAATGTGGATAAGCCTTACACATGTTCCCCATCTCACCAGTGTGCCATCCCATGTATAATGTTAGACAAGACGGGGACGCCCTGCACTTGGTACAGTGTGCCATCCCATGAAAACTTTAAACAGGACCAGGCTGTCCTGCACTTGGTGCAGCGGATTGTGCCATATATAATTTAAACAGGACAAGGTTCTCCTGCCATTGATGTAGTCAGATGTGCCATGTAAAATTTAGAAAGGATCACATTACCATGGATTTGATGCAGTGACAGCAGCAGTGTGCACTTGTAAAATTTAATAAAGGAGCAGGCTGTCCTGCATTCGGTATAGTCTGTCATCCCATGTGTAATGTTAAACAGGATCAAGCTGTCTTGCACTCAGTACAGTATGTCGCCCTCATCCTATGTAAAATTTTGACAAACCAGACTACCCAACAATTAGTTAGGCTGACTGCTTATAATTCATTCTTCCTGTACCAGAAAGGCTAACGCTCTTAATCTGCAGGTAAGATCAAGACAGTACTTTAGCTAAGTATTTTTATTTCAGGAAATATTTAATGACTATTCCAGGAAGGATAGCACAGTGTGTTCAGTGTGTGTGTGTGTGTGTGTGTGTGTGTATGTGACACACACACAAGCATATGTATACATAGCTATCCACACAAACATGCATATGTATGTATATATATATATATATATATATATATATATATATATAGCTTTCCACACTCACAAACACACACACACACACACACACATTATATATGTACATATATAGATACGGAGAGATAGACAGAAGTCTTTCTGTTTGCCTCTGGATAGTTGATCGACATTCAGAAAGTCAAACCTAAAAGATCAAGGGTGTCCTCCTGCCACAGTGGCCAGATTTGTCAAAGAGATAGAAGGTGAGTGTTGCATTTTCCTCACTTTCGTCTTCTTTTCCAGGTTTGTGTGATTGAGGGTGCAACGGGAGACCTGTTGTGCCCCCCAAGACAGAGATGCTAGGAAAGGCAAAGGCAATGGGATGCAGCTACACAAAGAAATCAGCAGCCTACAGACTCCATACACTGTCTTTCAAGAGTACTGTATAAATGACCAGGCTCTCTTGGAGTTTGTCATGCAGACAAGTATCACACAGTCAGTAAGGCTGCAGTGGCATCCACGTATTCCTGTAAAAATAGCCCTGCACACATGCTGTGTGGCAGCCATGGAGGCAACCTGCTCAGAATGGGAGAAGTACACATGGCATTGATGGCCATCAGTACACTGACCACATGGTCTTCCACATTCTCAAGGAGCAGCCAGTAGCCAAGAGTGGCTCTAATGCAGTCTCTTTTGCCAGAGAAAAACTAGGAGAAGGGTGAATGGATAAGGGGTGGTATATCCACAGACTAGAAGATTGGAAAGACTCCTAATTACAGACCAAATCTGACAAAAGGGACATGATACTGCTGCACACAATTACATTAGACAGAAATGAAAGGGTCCTAATAAACAGGAAGTGTAGAAGAGGAAGGAAGAATCAGGTAGCAAACTACACTGACCAACTATACCCTGGATCTCCAAACGTATTTCTTCATGACAAGAATTACAGACTCATTCAAAGGAATCCCAAGAGATGTTTAGGAAGTCTGATGACAGATGGATGTATTGAAGGTAGAATGTTAAGTATGCTTAAATGGTAGACAAGAAGAGCTGTTATATCCCCCCACCCCCACAGTCAAGCAGATAAAGTATAATGCAACCATGAGTACAGTATGGAAACAAAATTCACTACTGCAGTATAAGGTGGAAGGTTGGCATTTTTTCTAAACTATGATGTGATAATAAATCATTATATTTTTCTGTGTAAACTATATGCAATAAAAACATATGTAGTTACATTTTTCCAGTCTGAGCAAAGTTATTTATTGAGAAGAATTAAAGAACAAAATGACAACCTATCCTATTAACACCTCATTACACTGTAAAAACTCCACAACTGTTAGGGATAGAGGACTTGGACCTTGCAGAGGAGAAAATGTAGGGGAGAAGATAATCCTGAAGGAATTCCAAATTTCTGGTAGTGTTTTGGAGGGCATTTAACACTTTCGGCCTGTAAGAGTGAACAAATATGTTTGTGGAAAAGATTTTCTAGTTGGTGTCATTCCAAGAACCAGGACCCTTTTCAGGCCTTGTTGCCTCTGGTTCTTGATTATTTGTGTATGTTTTTGCCTTCTGGTCTTTCTTACTCTTCTGTTAAGATTAATCTGTTTGACATTTCTGCTTGTCTTCCCTTGGAACACCTCCCCTTCCTTCCTGTCCATCAAGTCAAGCAGTTTTTGAGATGGGGGTTTTATAGTCATCTGCCTAGAAAAAAATAGCTCCTCCTTGGGATCTTAACTGTGTGCCTAGGAAGCTAACTCTTCTTCCATTTGAAGCAGCTCATCAGGCTGATTTGACCTTCTTCACTTGCAAGATTGTATTACTCATTGCTCTGACTTCTGCAAGAAAGCTGTGTGAGTTATAAGCTCTTATAGTGAGTCATCCCAACTCATTTTTCACGAGAAAAGAGTTTTTTTGAGAACAAATCCTTCTTTTATGCCTCAGGGGTTTCAGAAGTTACACTGAGCCAATCTATTAATCTCCCTGTCTTCTTTCTAAAACCCCAAAACATGGGGAGAAAGAATTCTTCATACTATGGATGTCCACAGTTAAGTCAGATAATATTTGTACAGAACAAAGTCCTCTCCCATAGATTTTCTGGTTACATCCACTAATGGTACCATTAAATCACCTGACCCAACTACCAAGCTACTTGGTATTACCATTGACAACAACCTCAACTTTGACATTCACATCAACAACACTATAAAATCTGTCAACAAAAAACTTGGCTCCCTCTACACAATTAAACCCTTCCTGTCACCTACAGCTAGAACTACTATTGCACACACTCATCTAATCTCTACACTCCTCTATGCCTCATCCATTTTCACTAATCTATCTAAGAACAACCTCAATAAATTGGAAATCTCCTACAATAACATAGTCAGATTTGCTACTGGCAACCCATTTAGGACTCACCATTGCTTTAATTTAAAGCAGCTAGAATGGTTGGAACTACAAAATCTGTTTAAATACCACCAACTAATCATTGACCATAACACTTTATCAACCTTCTGATACTCCTATTCTAACGTCATCACCCCCTATAAAAATCTGAAGTCCTTACATTCATCTCAGAAACTTCTAGTTAACACATCTAAATCTAACAACAGGGCTGGGATTCTCTCTTTTCTAATACTGTGGGAAAGTTCTGGAATCTCCTACCCAGTGACCTTTCCTAACTTTCCTCTATATCACTCTTCAAAAACAGACTGAAACTTTTCCTCAGAACACACTGGTTATGCCCCTGTACTAAACCTGACTAGTTATCTGTTCTATCCAAAATATGCTCTGCCTACCCTATTCTTTTCATTAACTCTTCTGTCATCCTTATTAACATTTTTTTTACTTTTTCACTCTGTATTTCATTATTTCCATCCCATTGGATACTTATTTGTTAAAAAACTCATTATTACTATAACTAAACATTAAACTGCTTCTTTTTTATTATGTACTGTACTTGTATGTTGTATAACCTGTATGCCTTCTTTTTTTTACATTATGTAATGTACCTATATGTTGCTTTGTACCTGCATTTTACACTGTAATGACTTCTGTCCTCACTGAATATTTCTGTGTTAACCAGAAATGTCCTTGTATATACAACTGATGTTATTTTTGATATTTGATGTTATTTTATCTGTGTGTCATGAAGCTTGTCTCCCTGGGCCTTTACTGAAAATGAACATATATCCAGTTAGGCTAGCCCGGTCAACAAATGTAAAATAAAATAAAATAAAATAAACTCAGTCCTTCAAGAAATGAAAGTAAGGGAAAAGGCCAACCAGTGTCAAAGAAGACAATTTTGATATGGTATTGTGATGCTATTTCTTTTGCTCTCACCATAACAAACCATTTCAGGCAGGGTTAGGGCCCCCCTCACTCAGCACTGGCTTCTTCTAGGGCTTTCTGGAAAGGGGTGGACTCTAGAAGTATTCTAGAGGCAGCAGCTTGGTCCTTTTACAAAGCATTATAAACTGGATTCCTTTTCCAGGTCCAGAGCAAGCGCTGCTAGGACCATTCCTTCACCCTATAATACGCCCCAGACCACAAAATCCTTTATAAACGCATTCTATGAACACCTTCAGGAATGCATGGATCATGCAATCCCAAATAAAACCAAGACCCAATCCTCCAAAGGCAGACGTCCTGTCTGGTGGACCCCAGCCATAAACAAACTATACAATAGAAGGAGGAAGCTACTACATGACAGAGCAAAATCCCAAAAAGGGAAGGCATCTCTGATCAGTATTAGCAAAAAACTACGGGCACTCATAAAATTGTCTAAGGCCAGCTTCGAGAGAAAAATTGCACAGGACACTAAGGATAATCACAAGGCTTTCTTTAGTTATGTTAGGAACCTGGGTGGGAATTCCCAGATATGCTCAGAATTAGTCCAAAATGACAAAAAATACATCGAACCCACAGACATTGCCAACATCCTAGCTGACAGGTTCAGCGCAAACTTCCCCTCCCCACCAAAAGGGCTAATATCTATCCCAGCAGAGTGCTGCCCCCCTGACATCTCAGATGCTCAGGTAAGAACTGCCCTCTCCAAAGCAAGAAACACAGCATCAATGGGACCAGACGGTGTCCCGGGCTGCGTCCTACATGAACTCCAAGAAGAGCTAAACCCAAACCTAAAACTACTGTTCAATCTCAGCCTTACTACAGGATATGTACCCAAAGAGTGGCGTACAGCAACAGTGGTCCCTCTCCACAAAGGTGGTGCCTCAACGGATCCTGGAAACTATCGCCCCATAAGTCTCACTAGCTTGGTCTGCAAAGCTATGGAAAGGATCATCATGGACCTTATAAATAAAGATATTGGGGACCTACAGACACTGGATCCTACCCAGTTCGGCTTTGTTAAGGGCAGATCCTGCCTCTTAAATCTGGTCAATTTCTTTGAAACAGTCACCAAGGCCATTGACAAGGTGAAGGTGGTCCACACAGCCTACCTGGACCTCGCAAAAGCCTTCGATACAATACCCCACTCGGGCATTATAGATAAGCTCACCAGCTTAAATATAAACCCCTATGTCACTAGATGGGTTGCAAACTGGCTCAAGGACAGAACCCACATGGTTAGAATAGCTGGAGCCATGTCAGACTCCAAACCAGTTACAAGTGGCATCCCACAAGGCTCAGTCTTGGGACCTCTCTTGTTCGGTATATATTTCTCGGAGGTACAGGCCAACATGGAAGGACTGTGGCTGACCAAGTTTGCAGATGACTACAAACTGGGCACCATAATAGACTCTCCAGCTGACACAAGCATCCTCCAAAAGGGCCTCATAGAAACAGACAACTGGTGTCAGAGCCATGGCCTCAAGCTAAACGCCAAAAGGTGTATAGTCATCCCCTTTGGCAAAAACAAAGTGCCCACAAATTACCACATAGGTGGTAATCAATTAAGTACAGAAGAAGTAATTAGGGACCTGGGGACCCAAGTTGATAGCAATCTCTCATTTGACAACCACGTGGCCAAAGTGGTTAGAAAAACATTTTATATAGCCCACCTAATCATGAAGAGATTCACATCTAGATCAGGGAGGTCATCGTGCCTCTTTACTCATCCCTCATCAGGCCCATAATTGAGTACAATGCCCCTTTTGGGATGTACCTTACCAGACACCTGCAGCAACTGGAAAGACCCCAAAAGTACCTCACCAAGAGGATCAAGGGGCTCAAACAGATGCCGTATGCTGCCGGTTAAAGAAACTCCAGCTCTACTCAGTGGCATACCGCCTGCTCAGAGGCGATCTGTGCCTGACTTATAAAGCCATGTCCAACCCGGAATTAATGGACATGCTGCACCTCAGAAAATCCAAATCCCATCGAGCTACGCTCGAGGGACTTAAACCTCAGCACTGAAATAAATAGGACATGCTGGAGGGACAGATTCATAACCCAGAGGCTCCCTTCACTCTGGAATAAAATCCCAGTCCAGGTTAGGCAGAGTCCCTCATTGACTCTCTTCAAGAGGAATCTTGATGAGTGGATGGGAGATCGTAGGTTTACCCCGGGTATCACTTCTGTGTCACTGTTAGACAGAAGCGCAGTATACTAACCTCGAAAAAGGGCATAGCAAAATTAATTTAAAATGGGTGGCGAAAGCCATACACACTCTGTCTAGGCTTATAAATGCCCTAGGGCAGATAGCCTAGTATGAACCTATGAACCTATGAACCTATATGTTACTAGGTCATGTTAATTTACCCTAATTGCTTAGGTTACTGCAACAGTGTTCTAATGTTGAGCACAGTAAAGTTGTGTAAGTAAAACTTGCACAAAAAAGTACAGGTGGAAAATCGAGACAGATGCAGTTAAATACGTCTGTTCTCGAAACTCTTTAAAAGCAATCACTTTTATTATAGTACAAAAAATTGAGCGCTTTCATCCCTACAGACCCAGGACTTCATCAGAATTGAATAAACAACAGTTGGGACTTATCATAATCATCTCATGGTGGGTAGATGTTCATCTTCAATGACTGCACTGTTTATGGAGCATTCCAATAAACATTCTTAAGTTACAACACCTTGGCAAAACTGTGCCTGGACTGCAGGCAGGTCTTAAACTCAACTGTAGTGCATCCGTCTCCATTTTCCACATGTACATTTTTTGTGTGTGATTTGTTGGTCTATTATCATACACCCTAGTTATTTTATTAAGTAAAATTTGCCATTACAGTAGGTGGTCCAATAGATCACTGCTGCCATAGCCATTCCTTTTCTCCATCCCCCTTGTTTTGTTTTTTTTTTTTGTATTTTCAAGATTTGGATTGTTTCTATTTTTATTTTTATTTTTTTTTTCAAAATTTCAAAACTTCGATCTTATGGTCTCGACCATAAGCAATTCAAAGTTTTAAAACTTCAAGCTTTAAAAGTAGACTCATATAAAAGTAGACTCATATATATATATATATATATATATATATATATATATATATATATATATATACATATATATATACACACACACACCAAACACATCGACTGATGCACGCAACTTTCCAAACAGTGCTTGGATAAAACCACAGTCCCAAAATTCAGCACTCACGAAATAAATCCACCAAGCCTTATACTATTATATTAGGGCAAGAAAAAGGCCAAACACATGGATCCTTTACTGCAGAATGAACATCTGAGCAGCATAAAAAAAGCAACGGTCTGGCTATAACACAGACCGGTTTCACACTCTGGCGTCGTCAGTGTGAATAGCAGCAACCTAACCCATCACCTTATTACAATTAAAACTTAAAGTGATACTAGCCATAATGTACAGAATAAAAAATAATAAAAATAATAACAAGAAACAATAAAATGATGCATAAAAATTAATACAAAACTACATCTAGAATGGAGAACTAAATCATTATAACTTTAAACATCCTAACAACTGTATCTATCTCAAACAATCTTATTTCCAGTGCTCATTCAACCCAGGTTTATATAGGGAGCCTAAATTAATGATCCATATTCTTTCCTTTTTATCTAAAAGTTCATGTTTATATAAATTTGACATCCTCCTAGCTTTCTCTACATCAATCCCCACAAACATAAATTGTGCAGATATATGCTCCAATTTATGCTTGAAAAGTGCACTTCTCTGACGTTTACAGCTTATGTCACTTAAATGTACTGGTATTCTACTCTTAAATGGCCTGGAGGTCTGTCCTACGTAAGATACCCCACACTGACAAATGGCCATATACACCACCCACTCTGTACAGCAAGTAATTAGACATCTAATGTCAAAAACCCTTTGTGTATTATCTGATGCAAATGACTTGGCCTTTGTCACTACCCTGCAATATACACAATTTCCACAGCTATTACATCCCTTGAGAACCTCACCTCTGTCATCTTCATTACCCAAATCGATTTTCTTGAACCAAAATAATGTCCGACCAATATTTTTCCCCATCGATAGCTGTATGAACAGCTGTCTCTAAGGCACTGGTCAAAAAATTAATTGAAGGTTAAAACTCGAACTGCAAATGAATACAAAACACACAAAAAACAAAGACTCTCAAAAGTAAAGTGCAAACAAACTTTACTAGTGTCTCCTGGTACCTCGGCTAAAAAGCCTTCAAGGGATAAGTTGTTACACCACCAGCACATTATTTATAATGAATCGCATGATGTTAACCAGTTATACACATTGCACAAACCCTTTTCATTTAAAGTGACTTTGAACCATTAAAACAAAAGCTTGTAAATTAATTTCTCAGCCACATGTTTTATACACTGTATTGACTATAATTTAAAGTCAATATGTTTTATATTTAACTACATGCATTAAATCGGACAAACCCCTGTGAAAACAAAATTAAAATCTGATTTACTTTATCAACGTCAATTTTACATATTAATATTCACCGCCAGATCTTTAACACTTCCCAATATTTATCTATAATTCCTTTAATTTTAAATGAATTTGTGCCATAATTGATAACAAACCTCAACTTAGAAGTCCTGTTTTCATCAGATTCGATTCTACCAGTAGCCATATCTTTCAATACAGATTCCCTCTTTAGATTTAATGCACTAGTTTTCTCTTTATTCACTTCTGATGCATTATATCCTCTCTTAATAAACCTTTCACTCATTTTCTCTGCCTCTGCTTGAAATCCTGTATCTTCACTACAGATACGTCTTAATCTATAAAACTGTGACTTGGGTATATTTTTTATCATATGTTTTGGATGGCAGCTCTTGGAGTCTAACAAAGCATTTTTAGTGAAAGGTTTTCTATATAAGCTGGTAACCATTGTCCCATCTGATGTTTTTATAACATTAACATCTAAAAAATCAATGTTATAAGGTTCAATCCTATCCACAAATTTTAAATCAAATTCATTGGAATTCAAATATCCAACAAACTCATACTGTATATGCAACTCTCAACAGTTCCTGACCAAATGCCCCAACAATCATCCAGCTAACGTCACCACATAATAAGCCCTTTCTTAAATGGATTCTTCTCACTATAAATCAAATCCCACTCTAAAAACTCCATAAAGAGGTCATCACAGATGGGAACGAATGTAGTGCCCATGGCTGTGCCTTTAACCTGCAGGTAGCACTCTCCATCAAAATAGAAAACATTATGTTCTAATACCAATCGCACCAGGGTAATCAAAAATTATATGTGTTCAGATGAATAAACATCATATTCTCTTAACCAATGTCTCAATGCTCTAATACCCTCCTTCATGAGGAATACTTTTGTATAAGGATGAATGTCAAAAGTACACAAAAACCATCCATGGACAACCTGCAAGTCATACATCAAGCAAATAAACTCATTAGAATCCTTCAATCTGGCTCTGATCAACTGCAATAGGGGTTTAAGTTGATGTTGTACATAGCTAGGGGTTCAGGCAAAGACCCTCTACCTGATACTATAGGTCACCCATGGGGGCTATCTATTGATTTATATATTTTGGGCTGTATATAAAATTTTTGAGGTTTAGGATCATCCATTATGAGTTGTTTACATACGATTCTGATATCAGACCGTCATTATTCATTTTTAAGAGAAACCCATTTATTTTTCTCTTAAAATCCATTGTGGGATCAAGAAGTAGCTAAAATAAAACCTACCATCATTTAATTGCCTCAAAGCCTCTTTAACATATTCAGAAGTTGCCCATAATACAGTAGCTCCACCTTTATCTGCTTTGACTGCCACAGTTTCTTTATTGTTTTTTAACTGTGTCAATGCCCGTCTCTCTAATTTAGTTAAATTATCCCCATGGCTTCTGAATAAAACACTCTGATGTATATGCAGGTCACGTAATACCATATCTTTACCCTGCTATTCACACAGATGATGCCAGAGGGTGAAACTGGTCTGTGTTGTAGCCAGATCACTGCTTTCTTTATGCTGCTCAGATGTTCGTTCTGCAGTAAAGGAATTTAAACACACTACATCTATGTGTTTGGCCTTTTTCTTGCCCTAATATAATAATATAGGGCTTGGTGGATTTATTTCTTGAGTGCTGGATTTTGGGACTGTATATATATATATATATATATATATATATATATATATATATATATATATATATATATAAAATATGGTTTACTATCATTTCAGTGATCATACCTCATGCGAATTATCATTCCTACGAACCGTACAAACAAAAACAAAAACAGCGACCGACAAAAAAGTCGTAACAATTCAAACATTCACCACACTTCCACAACTGCTTGTACTGAGCAGCACAAAGTAGAGAACATTCTTGCAAGGGGGCAAACCATCATGCACCACCCATGTTGGGGCTATGCTCCCCACACCCCCTGCTACTTATATATACAAACTCTGAGATTCCACTTCAGTGAGGGAAAGGGTACATTTCCCGATCCCCACTATAGTGCAGTCTGCATTAAAATGTAGAAAGTCACAACAGCGAATGCTGTAGTGCATTCGCTGTTGTGCATTTCTACATTTATATGTTCTTTCTTTTGATACTATCGAATGGGATGTTTCAGACTAACATAAATCAAAAAAAGTCCAAGCGCCATTTGATAATAAACCATAATAATGTATGTATATATATATATATATATATATATATATATATATATATATATATATATATATACACAAACGGGTCCCCTTCAAAACATCTAAAACCCATAACATCTAATTTCAAAACATTGAGACCAGAACATCTAAAACCCATAACACTGAATTTCATATAATCTAACAGTACAAGTCACATGAAAATAACATCCCCTCCACATATAACGACATATAATGACACCAAACTACCAAACACACTTTTTACTATGTTTCTGCAGGGGGGCTTGATACAGTGGGGTTAGGAAATTAACTTTTTCCCACTGTAGTGCGATCTTGGAGTTGGTATATTTAATTTACGGGGGGGTGTGGGGGAATGTAGTAAAAAGTGTGTTTGGTAGTTTGGTGTCTTTATATGATGGGGGATGTTATTTTCTTGTGATTTGTAGTGTTAGATGTTCTGAAATTTGATGTTATGGGTTTTAGATGTTTCAAAGTAGACCCATAAACACACATATGTATACATACGTGTGTATATGTATATATATATATATATATATATATATATATATATATATACACACACACACACACACACACACATATATATATATATATATATATATATATATATATATGCATGGATTCATTTTATAATTTCGAAATACTGAAATACTGAATTTCAGTATTTCGAAATCATAAAGTCGAATGTCCATAATCCTGACAGCACACAATCGCGAAACACACAATCACGAACACATACAAACCATATACCACACAACACATACATCATCCAACCCACACTACAGCAAACAAAACACACACAAACACAAAAACACTAAAACAAACCTACACTACATGTAAGCAGGGCGGCTGTGCCCCCCCCTACTTATATATACTAACTCCGAGATCACAAAAAAAGATACAAAAAGCAAACACACACCCACACATTTCACAGTCCCTTGCACACACACACATCACACATATACATACATCCACATATTCAGACACACTCAAACTCCCACACAAAACCCTTACAAAACACTCACTTACCTTCAATTGCACCTACATCCATACACAATACACTCCCAACACCGCACGCCACGTACCGTAAGCCATAACCGCAAATTTGAGATATTCGAATTTACGATTATGCACTTTTGCGATTTTCAGTTTTCGACTTTATGATTTCGAAATACTGAAATTCGGTATTTCAGTATTTCGAAATTATAAAGTGAACCCGTATGCATATATGTATATATATATATATATATATATATATATATATATATATATATATATATAATGTGCTCTTAAACTTTGAAAGGCTTGAGACTTGGTCATATCCTTGGTAGGATGCAACCCTAATAGTTTAGGTTATTGCAACAGTGATCTATTAGAATATTTACTGATATGGCAACTTTTACTTACACAACCAGGAACATCCCTGAGTTTCCTTAAACATTCAGTTCTATCCCTCATAAAAATATGAGATTTTGCAGCAAGCACATGACAGCAAAAGTTGGAGCTTTTCCCCTGGGGCCTCTGCTGAAAAGGGGTCTTTGCCCAGTCAGACTTTCCCAATCAACAAATGTATATAAATAAGTTAATAGATAAATATGAAGCCACTTAAAACAGCACTGATTACATTTACAGACTTTCTGCATGTTAGTACAAGTCCACATATTCTACTAGCTTTCCAAATTAAAAGTACCTATAAATAACAAGTGCCCATGAGTTGAGGGCCTTGCCTGTCATTATTTTGTGCTTTTTCCTTGATTCTTATATGAAGGTGTTGAGAACTATACAAGGGATAATACAAAAATCATGACCATGCTGTTGTTTCTCTCTGGTCTGACTACAGTATGAGAAATGAAAACTATACCAATTTGACTGTTTAGGTTTCTTTTCTTTTTTGCAGGTTTTGATGCAGTCATCTTAAAGGCTTTACAGCTAACCTCTAGGAGTGATACTCTTCTCTACAATGTTTCCTCAAAAGGCTGTTCCTCCTCAAGGTGAGAAGGGAAGGGTCCTCCCAAATTCCCAAAAAATAGATATCTTTACCAGAGATCCTTTTACTTTAAACCAGCAGTTTTATGTGGACGAGGTATGAGAATTTGCTAACTGCCTTATAAAGTACAGGCTCTACGCATTAATAAAGCTAGTTTAACTACTGCAATGTTGTAATCCTGCTTTTTTTTGTTTAATTCTAATTTTGCCTGCAAATTTGTGTGTTTCACTCTTCTCCATGTTAATACTTGCAAGTGTAGCAATGCTATATGGGCAGTATTCAACCCAGTCCTCAAAACACCCTACCAGTCATGTTAATATGTCTGAGGTATGCTGATAGGAGATCTGCAAATTGTTACTGAAGTGACTGTGATAGTTCTGTCTTAATGCCTGCCTCTACAGCAACTTAATGAAAAGTTAGGCTTTGTATCACTCTGAGGAAATGCCATCTTCAGTGCCATTTATACTGTACCTCCAAAACAAATCTAATCTGGCTAGCATGTGTTAGAAAGATGCTTTGTGTATGGTAAGGAGGTTACAAAGTTTCTAATTAAAGGACGCAATGACAGTGTTGGAAATGCTACAAGCAAATGCTTCTAGCTTTCCACCACTCCCAGCAGGGACTGTGGCATTCGCTGTAATAGTGGAATCTTATGATATTGATTTCCCATGAGACTCATGCAAACTGACTATATGAATTCTGCTTCCTTTATTAGGAAATCCACAGTTTATTAAGAAGAAATCATCTGTTCCTGGTGTCAACATAACACAATTTGTTCCAGATGGTGAGATACCAGAAGGATGTAGCACCCCAGATTTTGAACGTAAACCAATTCCCTTAACTATACAAGAAGGTGAGAAGTACAGACGTATGCCAGACATCTCTGCCAATGAAGTGTTAAAACATTTTATTTGCTCATGTTAGAAGTAATAGTTTAATGTCTGGACCTTTCAGTAGTAAGACTTGACATTAACTATGTGCTGGCTAGGGATGCTCTATAACTGTAAACTTGAGATGGCATTCAGTGGATTCTTTAGAGATAGCTCAGATTTGCTTAAAAATTTAATAAAGAAAGCAGCTAACCGTAAACAGTCAACAAACAAAAAATACCCAAGGGAATGATTCAGATTTAATTTTTGCTAATAATCAAAATTGTTATGCAAAAAGGGGATTTATTTTCAAATTTCAGATAAAATATGAATCTATTGTAAACATGGATTAAAGCATACCAGCATACACATTGAATTTAAAGAGCAACTCCAGACTGAAAGCAAAAGGAAAAAGATTGCAACAGACTGTATTCTATTATATGGCACTGGGAATCTGTGAGGTCACATTCAGAAAGCAAGCCTTCTGTGGGGCTCATTGTCATTAAGGACTACAAATCAAATAAAAAAGCAGAAATTAACACCTCATGACAAGAGTCACTAAATACCATCTATAACTAATTTCCATATGTGGCAGTCATTTTGTTTACAGGTATGATACCACTTTAACTGGCTGGACCCTGGACTTACACTTGGCTCCAATGAGACTCTAAAGTTTTAACTGTGAAAAACTACATTAATAACTTCTGTACTTTTCTGACATTCAGACTGACATTCTCACACTCTAATTTAGAGACAAAACAAGAGACAAAGATTGTCAGACAAGGAATCAGGAACTTTTTGTTGTGTCTTTTGGCTTTTCCCGGTTAGGGGTCGCCACAGCGGAACTCCAGTCCGCTAATGATTGGCAGTATATTTTTTTACGTGCCGAGTTGCCAGTCCTGACGCACAGCCTTCAACGAAGGTACGCCCATTCACGCATGTCTTCACACAGAAGACGCTCTAGCTGAGAATCAAACGGGACAACGTCTTACTGTGAGGCGACAATGCTACTGCAGCACCACCACCGCAGTCACAAGGAATCGGGAACTAATTGTATATAATCTAATTGTTATCTATGATATCAGGAAAATAAGCTGTTTATCATCTCTCAGAAACATGGTTTTGCTTCTTTGTTTTAATTAGGTTACAGTCAGGAATTAATCTGTACTTTGTCTGTGGGAAGGCAGCCTGTGGCTGCATACTTGTCTGAATAGGAGTCGTGAATAAAGCAGCATGTAAACAATACAAATATTTAGGCCTAACCGACGACTTTACAGTAAGCTTTACAACTCACACTAATACTATCATTAATAAAGTCTCCTCACATGTAAAGCTCTGCTATAGGAGATCACATCTATCTCCTAATGCCCACACAGCACTGGCCAAGAATGCCCCTCTCCCTATAATAGAATATCGTCTTCCTGTGCTCTCTTTATACTCTATTTACACCACCCTAAGACAACAAGTCGCTGAGAATAAAACTGCCCAGTTTGCCCTACTTGCTGATGCCCACATACACCACCGCAACCTTCTAAATGACCTAAATTCACTACCTATTACTGAAAGGTCCACTTATTTTCTATGGATCCTAATATATAAAATTCTAAATGGTGGTTACTGACCCCTTCAAAAAATACCATTCATGGAACAGTTCTACCCCATAAGGAATTCTTAGGAGAATTTAATATCCCTCAACCATCCACCACTTAAAACAGTCATTGGTGAAAGAGTCTCCTCATGAACAAACCAAGCTCTCTGGAGCAAACAAGACATCAAGATACTCTAAGTTTAAGAAGTCCCTTTCCGAGCATCTCTTCAAGAAAGTTAGTTGTAAATGCTTTAAGGGTAACAGATAAACTCTTTAAAGGTTTACAATTCTAAAAATGCTTTTAGTCTCTCAACTGCTTTCCTTTGTCTTGTAAAAAGAAGTTATGTACCTACCATAACGTTCCATGTTAGTTGTCTTCATCTCGCCTTCTTTCTTGCTTGTTGGGATTGGAGCCGACCCTCGGCTCTGACTCTGCCATCTTCTATAGCTCGAGAGCTGTTTACTAGCTCGAGGCTACCCCTTATCCCATGATGCCTAGCGCTAGCTATCCAGATCTCGTTTGCAATAGCTAACCCCAGACATAGCCAAAGAATCAACCTGTCCAAACTAACAGGTTGAGCATACCTGTCATACTCTCTAAGTCAGTAGAGGAAACACCCCAGAGAACACTCAGCCGGTGAAACCTGAACTCCTCTCGGTCCAATAGGACAGGGGGATGGAGGGGGGGACGCAAGAAAGAAGGCGAGATGAAGACAACTAACATGGAACGTTATGGTAGGTACATAACTTCTTTATGTTAAGTTGTCTATCTCGCCTTCATTTCTTGCTTGTTGGGACAGCGTCCCTAGCACCTACGATCCTGGGCGGCTCATTGGAACAGACTCTTCAGAACAGTGGAACCAAAGTTAGCTCTATTCCTGGAGACCATGTCTAACTTGTAATGAGAAATAAAGGTATGAGGATTTGCCCACGTGGCAGCGGCACAGATAGAGTGCATGGGCAACCTAGACTGGAAGGCTACAGAAGTGGCCAAGGCCCTAGTAGAATGACCTTTCGGTTTGGTAGACAATTCTTTGTTTCTTAGTTGATAGATGAAGGTAATAATGTGAGACAACCACCTGGACAGGGTCACTTTGGAGACTGGGAGACCCTGTTTGCCCCTAGCATAGGAAAGGAAAAGTTGATCCGACTTTCTTACATCCTTCGTTCTATGCAGGTAAAAACGCAATTGTCTATGAACATCCAAAAGGTGTAATTTGTATTCTGCCTTGTTGGTGTAGTTAGGGAAAAACACTGGAAGGTCTATGGAATGGTTTAGATTATTTTCTGAGCAGACTTTGGGAAGGAATGAGGGATTAGTTCTCAGAGTAACCCTGTCCTTATGAAAAACTAAGTACAGAGGACGAACACTTAGTGCTTGAAGTTCCGAGACACGTCTGGCTGAGGTAATAGCTACCAGAAAGAGAGTTTTCCAAGATAGAAACTTAAGGGAGCAGGATACTGCCGGTTCAAAAGGGGGCATAATCAAGGAGGTTAGTACCAAATTAAGGTCCCAAGGAGGAGGGGAATCTCTCACTGGGGGCCTAAGGAGAGTAGTCCCTCTGAGAAAAGCTTTACACAGCTTATGAGGCATAATATTTAGATTAGAAAAACCAACATGAAAGTTAGAGATGGCTGCTAGTTGAACCCTGATTGTGGCAGAAGCGGACCCAGAATGAAAAAGCTCTGTTAGGAACTCCAAGATTTCGTGAACTGGGGCTGAAAAGGGATCTATGTTCCTAGCCTCTGCCCAACAAGAGAAACGTTGCCATTTGCTAGCATATGTCTTCCTAGTAGCCGATTTGTGACAGGAGACAATAATCTCACGCACAGCCAGGGAAATGCTGGGAAGCCTGGCTAGGGTTGGAATTGGATCAACCAAGCTGTGAGCTGGAGTGTTTGGAGGGATCGATGCAATTCTCCTGATTGAATCAGCAGGTCTGGAATAGGATTCAGAGTCCAGGGCTGCTCGAGGAGGTAAGGGTGCAGGAACGGAAACCAGATCTGTTGAGGCCAGTACGGAGCAATGAGGATCATTTTGCAACCCAACGATATAGCTTTCTGTATGAGTTTGGGTATAAGAGGGAACGGCGGAAAGGCATAAAGAAGTCCCTGAGGCCAATCGTGGACTAGTGCATCTCTGGGAGGGTGACCGGGAAGCAGTAAAAGGGAGAAGTAGTTGCTGCATTTGGTGTTGAAGGGGGTTGGAAACAGATCACAGCAAGGCTGTCCCCATTTGCGGAAGATCAGATCCGCAACTACCTGATTCAGAGACCACTCGTGAGGCATGAGAATAGCTCTGCTGAGCCTGTCCGCTATGACGTTGAACTTCCCAGGGATGTGCGTTGCAATCAGAAATCGTTGGGAGGAAATCGCCCACTGCCAGAGTCTGAGTGCTTCTCGACATAGGGGGTAGGATCTGGTTCCGCCCCGCTTGTTGATGTACCACACTACTGACATGTTGTCCATTTGAATTGCAATGGTCCCAGGAGGGAGGGAGTCCTGAAGTGCTTGCAACGCTAGGAGCATGGCTCTCATCTCCAAGACATTTATGTGCAGATGGTATTCGTGAGGCTGCCAAGTGCCTTGGACTGTCCTGCCCTGATAATGCCCCCCCCACCCTATCAGTGAGGCATCCGTGGTCACTGTGGCAACCAGAGGGGGCTGGATGAATGGTCTGCCCTGAGACACTAGTGGGGAGACCATCCACCAGGGAAGGTGTTTTTTGCATGTTTCTGTAATCATGATCATGTGAGACATGGGGAGCTGTTGAAAGGACCACTATGTGAAGAGAAGCCACTGAAGGATTCTCATGTGAAAATGGGCCAGAGGTATCAGAAGAATTGCCACTGCCATAGAACCCAAAGTTTGAAAGACCATCCTGACTTGTACCCTTTTGCATTGCATGAGGATATGAACTTGCTGCCGAATCGTGGCCACCCTGTCTGGAGGTAGCCTTGCGGACATACTTCTTGTATCTAAATCTGCTCCTATATAGGTAATACATTGACAAGGCAACAAGGCAGATTTTTCGATTGTATAGTCCCTGGCTTGAAGAAGTTGATGCCTGGTAGTGCAGTAAGGAGCCAGTCGTCTAGATAAGGAAACACCTGGAATCCTTGACGCCTCAGGTGAGCCGTGACCACTGCCATGCATTTGGTGAACACCCTGAAGGCTGTGGTGAGACCAAAGGGCAGAGCTCTGAACTGATAATGACTGGCTCCCAGCCGGAAGCAAAGGAATCTCCTGGAGCACCTGTCCATTTTGATGTGATGGTACACATCCTGAAGATCTATTGAGCACATCCAATTGTCTTGACCCAAAAAGGGTAGAATGGACTGTAGCGTGACCATCCGAAACCTTGTTCTTTGAACAGACTTGTTTAGTCTGCTGAGATCCAATATTGGTCTCCAGTCCCCTGTCTTTTTTGGTACCAAAAAGAACCTTGAGTAAGTTCCGGATCCGAGTTGGTCTGCCGGGACTTCCTGGATGACTCTTTTTTTCTAGCAGTCTTGAAATTTCTATGACTGCTTGGGCCCTCAGATTGGGTGGAACATCTGGAAGGGATTTGTTGGACGGTAAGGGAGGTTGGAAGAAGGGAATTATATAGCCTCCAGATATGATTGAGTGTACCCATTTGTCTCGCGTTATGTTTTGCCAGGCTTTTGGGTACAGTGAAAGTCTTCCCCTGACTGTCTCCAGAGGCAGGCAGCCGGGCAACCCTTCAGGGATGCTGGAAGGGCTTGTCAGAGAAGGATTCTCTGCTGCCCTGGTTCTGCGGACCCCCTCTGCCCCGAGGGCGGCGTCCGTTGTTGTTGTTTCCTCCTCTGCCCCTGGAGGAAAAATCACTACGTGTATCAGGCGAGGCTCCCTGGGATTTCCGAAACCACATTTTACCACTCTTCTGACCTTTGGGATATGGTCTGGAAGGAGTGGAAAAACGGACTCCCACGGCAGAGAGAGTCTTGCCTTCCTGTTCACACCTAGTGAGAGTGTCTTTCACCTGTGGTCCAAAGAGAAATGAACTATCAAAGGGAGTGTTGGTGAACGACGCTCTAAAAGGTTCCGCAAAATTACATAGCCGCATCCATGCGTGTCTCCTAAGGGCCATGCCTGTACCTGCGGCTCTACTCGCACCATCGGCTGCATAGGAAATGAACCTCATGGAGGAGTTAACTACCGAATTAAGGGTTGCCAGCTGAGAAGCCACTTTAGCTTGAGCCCCTTCAGCTGATGGATCCTGGAGGGTATCTCCAAGCTCTTTCAGGAGATCCCTCTGAAGACTGGTAAAATGGCATAAGTAATTCAGCGACCTCATGGAAAATGTCGCTGAAGCAAACATACACTTCCCGTATCTATCCACGGTCCTAGACTCCTTGTTAGGAGGATGGACAGAGCAAGAAGTTTCCGCTAACTCCTTTTTAGTGGCCACTGCTACTACCATGGCATCTACAGGAACACCCTTGGTAAGGAACTGTTTATCAGGGGGTGCAGTGATAAACTTGCCGGGTCTCCTCGGGGTTGGTTCCACTGTATCTGGGGCTGCCCAAGCCCTTCGAGCCACCACTGACATTAGTGGATCGTAGGGCAGAGACACCCAGGAGGTGGAAGGTCGGGAACCGAATGCATCCAGGAATACAGATTTGTCCTCGGTAGGGGCTAGGGCAGTCCAGTTCCCCCTCTGCTTAAGCATTTCTAGGATGTCCGAAAAGGAAACATCTTCAGAGGGGGATCTCAGGGACCCTTCTGATTCATCCAAATCTGTATCCGAAGTGACAGACTCAGGGGAGTCAATGTGCTTCCTCTTGTACTTCCTCTTCCGAGGGGCCTCCTCTGAATGATCAGGGGAGGCCTCGGAAGAAGAGGAAACACCCAGTGGGGTGCTCTGGAGCGCCGGTTCCCCATGCTTGGGGTCTGGAGGAGGGACAGAGGTTGACGCAGACACTACAGGGGACGGTGCCAGTGGGGTCGAACGTGGAGCTGACTCAGAGGCCAGTACACTCCTCCTGACATCGAAGGCATCCCTGCCACGATGCAAAGAAGGCTCCAATTCCGAGGAAACCAGAATCCTCTTCCGCACCAAGGGAGACGGCTCCGAGGCTGATGTAGGAGCCGAGCTCACCTGCGCCAATGCTCCGAGAGGGAGAACGGGGTCGGACAAGGGTCTGATGCCACTCGCCCCCTCTGAGCCGATGAGGGAGTCTCGGCACCCAGATCTTTCGACGGAAGGCACCATCGAGGCGATCGGAGCCGACGACGGAACCGAAGGGGAAATCGTTATCGGTACCGACGGTTCCACAATTTGAACCCCAACAAACTCCGGTTCCGAGCTCAATGGAGTCGGAGGAGGAACATCAATGGAAGCAGACAGAGCTGACATCTGTTGAGGAGGGCTGGATAACATTTTGGCCAGTGCCTGCGACTTCAACAACCTACTGACCACTCTCTCCACATTGTGATCCGAGAGTCTAGAGGACTGAGAAGAGTGGGAGGATCTGTGACTGCGGTCACTCTGCAACAGGGGAGACTGAGGAGCCGAATGTATAGACTTTAGAGAAGGGGACCTCGGTCTCTTGTGGGTCTGAGACGGCTCCGAAGGTACTGGTGGAGCCGAAGGGGAGGCAGTCTCCTCAGTTCCAGCTGGAACCGAAGTAGTAGGTAAGGCTTGGGCCAATGACAGCTCTGAGCTGGGAGCCGATGATTTGGTTGATTTAGGAGATTTCACCGGCTGAGCCTTGGCCGGTGAATCCTGGGGCTTAAGAAGACTCCCCAAGATAAGCTTATTTTGCGCTCCTGCAGAACCCTTGGGCTGAATGCATGGCATACAGAACAAGAGTCCTGCAGGTGCACTGCGCCTAAGCAATAGACGCAAGAAGTGTGCCCATCTGTCAGACACATTTTCTGACAGCATGAGTCACACTTCTTGAATCCAGACACATTGGATTCTTTAGACATATCCAGTAGAGAAATACTACCTTACACTGAATTGTTTTTGGCCAAAGGGCCAAACAGCAAAAAACTACAGACACTAACCAAAAACACAATAAACTACAGTTAAGAAGTTTTTTTTTTTTTAAACTAGGAAGCCTCTAAGTTAAATGGCTACCTAGGAGGTAAAAAGAAGAAAGGCTTAAACTAAAATGCTACCTACAAGAGGGATAGGAAGGGGGGAGGGGAAGAACTCTCTAACTTAAACGAGTTCTAAGGGAAAACTACAATTACACTAATACAACAACAAACTAATTAATGACTATGTTGAAAACTATAAACTATCAAAAAAGAACTCTAATCCGATAGAAAAAGTAGTACAATAAAACTTATACGAGCCTGAGCCAGTAACAACGAACCTCGCAGCTGAAGCAGCAAACGAGATCTGGGTAGCTAGCACTAGGCATCTTGGGATAAGGAGTAGCTTCGAGCCAGTAAACAGCTCTCAAGCTATAGAAGATGGCCGAGTCGGAACCGAGGGTCGGCTCCGATCCCAACAAGCAACAAATGAAGGCGAGATAGACAACTTAACATCTCTTCTTAATCCTGTGTTCTCTTCTAAGTCTCTTGGCCTGTCTCTGTAATCTCTACTTTTTTTTCCTCACTTCCATTTGAGTCTCCCCCCAGGTAAATTCAGAATTCAGTCTTAAAACTTTAAGAAGTAATTTCATGTAGCCAAACTGTATACAACCAAACTTCTCAGCTGTCCATATTATGCCTTATATGTTTGGTTTGCTCCTCATAAAATTTGTGGTTTTCTGGCAAATCACTGAGATACATAAATTTGAGTTTCGGACTTCATATTCTTCAAAAATGCATGCTAACACAAATCCTGTTATTCTAGGAACTTTCTAAGTTTATAACAGCTCTATTTAAAATCTGTCCGTATTTTGAGCCTTTGTCACCCCCATTATATTAGGCTTTGTCCAGATTTCTTGCACTTAGAACTTGAGAGGTATGACTGCAACCCATGTAAATTGAGATGATCTAAAGTAAACCTGCTACTTTATTAGAAATGTATGAATGGTTTAACATTTTACTTTGTAAGAAATATATAACTGTATGTGAACTTTCTAAAGTTTTGCAACTAAGTAAACCATACCCTCTATGATATCTGAAGTGTACAACTTAGGTTTATTTGCACTGTTTATTCCCTTTGAGTCTGGGCTGTGGCTGAAAAGAGTCTCCGGGCCAGTACACCTACCTGGCTAACAAATAGTAAATAGGTAAGTAAAATAAAACTAAAAACAGTTTCATTAAACAGCATGGTTAATGTGGACAGATTCCCCCTCTGCAGACCTATTACAGCTAGATGTCAAAGCAGTATACTAACTACTGGTTGAAAACCCTCCTCAGTTTTCTTTATGTTTCACTACTGGTGATAATTTAAATACATATGCCTAACTGGAGTAAAGTACAGCATTGTCAGTTAATGATATTAAATGTAGACTTTTAATGGTTTGTTTCCTAGGAGTTTGTTAACTATGATAGTGAATTGATCTCAGAAGGATCTATTTCAGCTACTGCCTGAACCAAAACCAGTTTATAATTTACATAGTAGTACAGAAAAAATCATAAGAGATAAAGGCAAAAAACAGTGTTTTAAAACACAACAAATCAGTCAGGAATAATGACATTATTTCAGAAGTATATATAAAACAAACAGCCTTTAACATTTATGGAGTAGTACAGAAAAAATCATAATAAGAGATAAAGGCAAAAAACACTGTTTTAAAACACAACATATCAGTCAGGAATAAAGACATTACTCCAGAAGTATATATAAAACACACAAGAAATATAATTACAACCCCAGTTATACCTTCAGGTGAGATATATCCATTATAATATCAACAGAAGCAGTTCACTACCCCTACTCCACATGTGCTCACACACCCACCCACCCACAAAGGCATATAACAGTGTACTGTCACAAAGTGAGCCATTCCATACAACTGTTATTTGAGGGTAAGAAATATGGACTCTGGCAATATTTTAGTACCCCCCCCCCCCTGTTGGTGCTGGCTCAGGTATGGTTACAGTGATTGACATATACTAATTTATTATAGCATTTTTACATTAGTGCTGATTGACAGTAAATTAGACACAGTGAACCGGTACAACTGTGTGAGCAGTATTAGTGTATACTCCACCTTCCAACCTCCTTGCACCGTGATCACAAAACTAGAGATTTACTCCAAGGTGGCACGATGCAGTTTTTGAAATGCATTTTTCCTTCTAGAAGTATTATTACATAAAATGCATTGCACTGTTGCTAAGAATCAACTGTGATTTTCTGAAAAACATTAAACAGTATCATATAAACAAATACCTAGTCAAATGAAGGGTATAGGACACATTCGTTGAAATGCATTTTTCTTCTAGTTACTGTTTTCTCTTTGGAGAGTTGCACGCTAGATGGAAAATGCACTTTTATAATTTCTAATTGTCAGAGTTGTACGCTAGATGGAAAATGCACTTTTATAATTTCTAATTGTCAGTCTTGTTTCCAGAATGACAATTAGAAATTATAAAAGTGCATTTTCCATCTAGCGTACAACTCTCCAAAGAGAAAACAGTAACTAGAAGAAAAATGTCAGTTTTGTTTCCAGAATCGCGGTGGTGGTGCTGCGGTAGCGTTGTCGCCTCACAGTAAGACACTGTCCGGTTGATTCTCAGCTAGAGGCGTCTTCTGCGTGTAGACATGCGTGAATGGGTGTACCTTCGTTGAAGGTTGTGCGTCAGGGTTGGTAACTCGGCACATAAAAATCAACTACCAATCATTAGCAGACTGGAGTTCCGCTGTGGCGACCCCTAACCGGGAAAACCGAAAGACACAACAAGTCTTGTTTCCAGAATGTTGTATTTCAGCTGCTTCCTATAACTACACTCCTGGTTACCATCATGGTTAAAGTATTCAATTTAAGTGCATAGTGGAATGTAACATGAACTACGAGTGAAATCAGAAAAATTCGCTGCAGATCACCACTGGTAATAAAAACGTTTAATAACTTTAAAAAGACATACCAACAACGACAGAAAATAATAATCATATTTTCATCAACAAGACAACATATTTTAGACAATCCGGTTACACATAAGGAGTTTCACTTTGGAGCCAAAGCAACATGTAGGATGACAGATGTCATTTATCTAGCTGAGTGCCAACACTGTCTAAGTTTTTATGTGGGGAAAACCAATAATATGTTTAAGGTGAGGATTTTACAGCATTTGTCAGCCATTAGAACTAAGAACCAACACAATTCTCTATTTAGACACATTGATCAATATGAAGGGCATGAGTTTAGGTTTAGAGTAATTTGGAAGGTAAATAGCAGTCCTAGGGGAGGTGATATGAAAAACCAGACTGAGCTAGAGGAGACTAAGTAGATAATAGAGTTAATGGCACATAGACATCCGGGGCTTAATGAGGTAGTCCCCATGAAACCTGCCTTGAAAAATAGGTGGGTACAATACTGAGCAGTGATTGGCTGTTATGTTTAAAATCCAGCAAGAAGAAAGATGTTTTATCTGATGAAGGGTAAAGACCCGAAAGCGCACAAAAAGTGGACATTTTTATCCTTTGTTTTATAATTTTCTGTCGTTGTTGGTTTGTCTTTTTAAAGTTTTTAAATGTTTTTATTATTAGTGGTGAACTGCAGCAATTTTTTCTGATTTCACTTGGACTGTGGTTGTGCTTAGCAGATCTTTGGCGAGGTCTCTATATTTTGTTCTTGGATCTTATGAACTACAAGTAGCTGCTTACAAGATGCCCTCTAATTCTACACTCTTGACTATCAAATGTATGTTTTTGTATTCAGTGCAGCAGGAGTGACAGAGAAGCAGCTACATTTACTGCTGTTCTCAGGTGCTAAATACAGATGTTTTATAGACACCCCTAACACTGCACACCTTGTTAACAAGTAATGGTGACCGTTGCTGTGTCTGTTTAGGTGAACCATATTGTAGCTGCTCAAGTTATGATATTCCTTACTGCACATCCAAGGGACAACTTATAGTAAATTACACCTGAACTATGTCACATTATCAACAATGTTGTGCAAAAGTAAACACATTTGACCAGAATGTCATACTGGAGGTATGAACTAGTGACAGAATTAGAATGGACAGGAAGTAAAATAAATTAAAAGGATAGTCACTAGAAATCAGAGCCAGAATGAGCTGTCAGTTAAACCTAATCCAGTTTAATGACTGGGTTATAGGTAAAATTGATAGGGGACGGCAGTAGACATAGTGTACCTGGACTTCAGCAAGGCCTTTAGCTCTGCTCCACACAACAGTCTAACAGGAAAACTGGAGGAACTGAGGGTGGAACCAAGACTGAGTAATGGGACAGCTGCATGACTGAATGGAAGGAAAAGAGAGTTTTGGTGACACGAATAATGTCAGGAATTAGGGAGTGGAGTACCACAACTGTCTGTCTTGGTTCTAATATGCTTCATCATGCTTGTCTCAGACATATATATTTTTCCTGACTTGAGACCAAAACAGATATGAAGGACATGGTATGGCTGTGCAAGACTGTATCAGGAAGATATGAAGGGATTATTCTGAACAGAAAGGACAGAAGGGGGCAACAGCAGGTACAGGCAGCAGACAGGAGAACCATCTGCTTCCTGGATCACTGAAAATACTTTTTCACAGCGAATGACATGGACTACTATAATGGGCAATGGAGAGGGAATAGATGAAGGCATCTGAGGAAGCATAGGGCAGGTGGAGAAAGGGTAAAGAGGAAGAAGGAATAAAGTGATGGTAGAATGTTTATTTATTTATTTGTATTTATGTACTGTAAAAGTTTGACTAGGCAGAAAGCCCCCTTTTGGCAGAAGCCTAGGAAGAAAAGTTCCAGAGTTGCTAAAGGTACATAAAAGTAAAGACTAAATCCATTTACTGTCTCTTTCGCAAATGTAAGCACCATGTTCATTGAAACTGCATAGAAAACTTAGAAGTAAACACTTTAGCCCCTGAAAGCCAGAATGACTGAAAAGCTACTGTAGCACAGTTGTGACCAAAGTTTTCAAATATCAGAAAGAGTAAAACTGAGTGTGCACCTACCAAGAAAGGTTATATGCAGAACCTGCACCAACCCCCATCACTGCATCAAAATATCCAAGGGTCCTTCACTGACTTGTGAACAGTGACAGTATTTATGAAAACATGGCCAAGATCTACTGTGCTTCATGAGTGAAAAAGCCTGTAAGTAAAGGGTTCTGCCTAAACTTTCCCAAACATACATTCCAAAAGTGGAAACACTGCCATCAAATTATATATAACAAGAACTTAGTAGCTTATGAAAGGAACAATGACTTGCATATTAAGAAGGGTACTGCTGGTCTGAGAATCCCCAAGTACAGATTCTACAATTTATTTTCTTTTACAAGTGTATTTTAAATGCTATATGTAGTTTTAACAAAGTGTTTTATGAGGAACTTCAATCAGTTTCTGACTAGAAGTGTTACATTCTTGTGGGTATTTGTTGTTCAAGTAATGCTACACTTTGACTGTTTATAACATTTCATATTCTGCTAGCACAAATACCTAGGACATACCTTTCAACTGTTTCTGAATGACAGGGGTGTCCCAGATTTTGGATTAGAATTTTTCTCTATCTCTCCTACAATCTGCGATTATTTTGAAAAAGATGGTAGTTAGTTATAGCTAGCAATGACAGTTACTACTGCTATAGACGTCCTGTGTGTCAGAAAATGCAGTGCTAACTCAAATGTTTATTTTATTCTACCAGAGTTTAAACTAGTTTTACTAACAGTGACTGTCAGTAAGTAACCATGATATCTGTTACTGTCTTATAGTCAGTCAGTATCAGAAACATCAGGTAAATGGCAGTGCCAATACTCAACACCAGTAGTTAACACCACTCAAGATAAAGGCCGTAAGCAAAATGAGCAACCAGTCAACTCATGCTGATTTTTGTAGCTAGTCTGCCCTCTAATGGTTACTGTGAGACACTGCAAGCATCTACCTGGGACAGTAGACTACTGAGGTCTGAATGGAAGACTCTGACCCACCATTATTCCCCAGTCAGTCTCCTGCAGAAATGATCCTTATGATCAACATCATCCATTATTTACCATCTAACAAACGGAAAAAATGAAGTTGTAACTGTATTTGAAATATGTATTATCACTCATTTATTTTCTTGACATTCCAGAATACCTATACAATTATCAAATGTAAAATAAATAAATAAACTCATAAAAACAGATTAAGGAAATAAATAAATCAGTCAGTCAAAAAGCTTTAATTTAAAAATTTAAGACTATTTTAGAATCAGAGAATCCATGATACCACATTTCATATTCATGGAGCTGTGGACATACATGAGTCTAGAAGTATGATAAAGTGTTCTGAACCATACAGCCATACCACCAAATGCTTCTTAGCACAAGAAATCTGGACAAAGCCTAAAATAATGGGGGGGGGGGGGGGGGTGTCATATATCCAAAAATAGGGACACATTTTAAATATTGCTCTTTATAAACTTAGTTGCGAGAATAAAAAGATTTGTGATAGCATGTATTTTTCTGAAGGATATGAAGTCTGAAACTCAAAAGTATATCATTATTTTGTGACTTTAATCCGCAGTGATATGCCAGAAAACCATAAATGCTATGAGTAACAGATCAAAAATATGAGGCAAAAATCTGGAGCTTTGCCATGTCTTTCTGTGGTTAATGGAAGTTACAGAAATCTAGTGACTGAGTTATTTTCCGCCATCTCAATGATCTTGTGCAGTACACCTTTTCATAAAAAATAAAAGTTTATACATGCTACACAAAGCTGATCCTAACTCAAACACCCTCTAATATAGACAAAAAAAGAAGCCTGTTATTTAAGTAGCACTGGTAAACTGTATTGATAATCACATGCATTTTTGACATTCAGCTGAGGTGAACTGTATATGTGTGTGTGTGTGTCATACAACATCCCAACAGATTGTTCACCTGCTTAACTTGCAGCTTAAACACATTATTTACTTTTTACAATATAGTAACCAATTTAAGTCTTACTAGGCACAGTCCTTGCATATCAGACCTGAGGAGAAGAATACCTCCACCTGTTAATAAAATAATCTATAAGCATTTGTTAATACAAAAGTGGAGCGAAGAGCGCAGATGCATGAATGTATGGTTAGGTCGTCATACAGATAGGTACACTCATTTAAACCAATTTTCAGAAACACAGATGATAAAATACCAGGAAAACTAACATGATACTATGTGTAATAAACTTGCTGGTGAGATTAACATTGGTGCATCACAACACTTGGTTCTCCAGTTTAGTTCCCAGTTGCAGTACCTTCCGTTCAGACTCTGCATGCCCTCCCTGTCTCCACAATAGTTTTCACTAGGTGCTCCATTTTCCTTCCACACATCAAAGACAAAAGGTGAATTAATGCACATTTAGATCACCTGCAGGTACACGTGTATGGTGTGTATATCCTGTGATGAGCTGTCATCCTAACCCAGGAATGGTTGTCTGTTTACTCCTGCTAAATTCCAGGATGGGGTCCAGCTGCTTCATAACCCTGAATGGGCTTAAATATGTATAGGAAAGTGAAAGGATGAATAACAGATATATAATAGCTAAGCAATTTATATATATTATAATAATAATAAAATTATATATACGTTGTCGCCTCACAGTATGATGTTGTCCTGTTCGATTCTCAGCTAAAGCGTCTTCTGTGTTGAGACATGCGTGAATGGGCGTACCTTCGTTGAAGGTTGTGTGTCAGAGCTGGCAACTCGGCACGTAAAAATCTACTGCCAATCATTAGCGGACCGGAGTTCCGCTGTGGCGACCCCTAAACGGGAAAAGCCGAAAGATGCAACAACATAATACAAAGAAGCCGACTAAGCTAAGTACAAAACTACAGCCAAGTAACAAAGCAGCTCTTTTTCTATCAAGAACAATATATGGTATGTGGAAGTAGCAGATATGCTTACTGTGTACAGTGGTCAAAGCTTTGTCACCTCACTGTACATCACGATTTCTTTAATTCATGTAAATAGTCAGCAGCCTCTAATGATTTGTAGGAGGCTGTGAATATTTCTATGTGACATGTACCAGACCATGAGGTTTCTAAGGCTATTAATTGGATCTTGTCTGAACCACATGAGAGCTCCAGTAATATGAGGATATCTGAGCATGTCTTGGAATTAAGGATGGTGCAGTGAAGTCTGTATAGCGATGACTGAGTGGCAAAGAGGGTAGCTGTGCATTAATAATTTTATGGTCACTTGTAGTCCAATCTACCCATCAATAACTAATTAAATAAATACAAATAAATGCATTAGATTAATTTAGTCTCTGCACTATGTCTAAATGACTAATTCCTCAAATTATAAGTTAGAAAGAGAATAGTCCTGGAACTTCTTTGCCAGGCATAAGGCGTGAATGATTTACTAAGTTTTTGTAAAGAACTTAGACACTTCTGTGTTAAGGTAAGCTTGAGAGGTTATATCTTGGCACATTATAAAACTAAAGCAACATGTACAGGGTGGTCATGTCGAGTATGAAAGTTCTATACAAAAGTAAACAAATGCTATGAAAAAAGCCATTGCATTCACAAATATAGTGGCATTTAAGTAAATCAGCATCCATCCATCAATCCACAAACCCATTTTCCCATTTTTACACATGGGGTCAGGGTGTCACTTCAACAGCAACAATAATCTGGAATCAAGATTTACATTGCTGGGTGGTGTTAAAAGCAGCATATTTACACCAAATAGAAAGTAAAAGAAATGAAATAAAAAAGAAGTTATGTTCTTACCATAACGTTCCATGTGGAGTGTTCATCTCGCCTTTGTTTTTACACACGGGTTCGGAGCCGATCCTCGGCTCCGAGTCGGCCGCATAGCAAAGCTCTGCATCTAAGAGAAGCTTGAGACCAGGCTATATCCCACAATCCTCCCTGCCATTACTCAGATCTAGTTTGCAAGCAAACCAGAAAAAAACAATAGCCTTGAGGTATTAAGGCTACATACTGCTATAAAGGAAAGAAAAAAATAAATTTAGAGACACCATCTCACTGACAACCAACTAGGGTAAAGAAAGATACCCGGAAGAGGTAAAGACATGTGGACCAGACTCTAGTCCTACTCGTTCTTCCAAACCGTGAGGGAGGGAAAGGGGGGGAATGTAAAAACAAAGGCGAGATGAACACTCCACATGGAACGTTATGGTAAGAACATAACTTCTTTATGTGAGAGTGTTCAATCTCGCCATTTGTTTTTACACACGGGTAGCGTCCCTAGCTCCATCACCCTGAGTGACTCATGGAAGAACGTTCCTGAGCACAGTGGAAACAAAGGATGTCCTGTCTTTGGAGGCTTTGTCAACCCTATAATGAGTGATGAAAGTATGTGGTTTAGACCACGTGGCTGCTGCACAAATCGTGTCCAAAGGTAGGCGAGCTGCATGAGCCAAGGAAGTGGAGACGGACCTAGTAGAATGGCCTCTTAGTTTGGTGGGTAAGGCCTGGTTTGATTTAGAATACACAAAGGCTATACAATCAGTAAGCCATTTAGAAAGAGTGCGTTTTGTAACTGCCATGCCCTTTACATTATCTGCAAACGCAACAAAAAGTTGATCTGTCTTTCTGTAGTCTTTAGTCCTGTCTAAATAAAATCTGAGTTGCCTGTGGACATCTAACTTGTGCAACATATATTCCAGCTTGTTGGTATGGTTTTTGAAGAAAGTAGGGAGTTCAATGGATTGATTAATATTTATGACAGAGCATACCTTAGGAAGGAAGGACGGATTTGTTCGTAAAGAAACTCTATCTGGGTGAAAATTTAAGTAAGGAGGTTTAACAGACAGTGCTTGCAGCTCTGAAACTCTCCGAGCTGAAGTAACCGCTACAAGAAAGAGAGTCTTCCAAGACAGAAATTTCAGGGGGCAAGAAGAGGCTGGTTCGAAAGGTGGTAACATTAGTTGTGACAACAACAAATTTAAATTCCATGGGAATAAAGGGTCCCTGACAGGAGGTCGAAGATGGAAGGAACCTTTCATAAAAGCTTTACAAAGCCTGTGGGACATGATAGAAGAACCATTCTCACCAACATGGAAGTTGGATATGGCAGCCAACTGCACCCTTAATGTGGAAGTAGAGGCCCCTTCATGAAAAAGGATGGAAAGAAATTCTAGGATTTTATGTAACGGAGCAACCAAGGGGTCCAAGTGTTGATTAGATGCCCAGTACACAAAGCGTTTCCATTTACTGTTGTAAAGTTTTGTGGTGGAAGCCTTATGAGAGGCAACCAAAATGCGCTGCACTGCCGGAGAAAGAAGATCAGACCTGGCTAGGCGGGGAAGTGGAGCAGCCAAGCTGCTAGTTTGAGGGATAGAAGAGACGGGTGAAGAACTCCCGACGAATGCGTCAGTAGATCTGGTACTGGGTCCAGGATCCAAGGTTCCTCTGTTAGATGGGCTCGAAGAAAAGGGAACCATATCTGTCGAGGCCAGAATGGGGCTATGAGTATAATTGTCCTTTCCAGGTTCATGGCTTTCTGGAGAAATCTGGGAATCAAGGGGATAGGTGGGAATGCATATAGGAGACCCGGGGGCCAATCGTGTATCAGTGCGTCCCTGGGGACATCCCCTGGAGGGGGTAGAAGGGCAAAATAGCTTCTGCATTTGGCATTCATCGGGGAGGCGAATAGATCGCAGCAAGGCTGGCCCCATTTGTGGAAAATTCTCTCCGCCACTTGTAGTTTGAGGGACCACTCGTGAGGTAACAGGATGGCTCTGCTCAACCTGTCCGCAATGACATTGGATGACCCCGGGATGTGCGTTGCTATCAGAAAGCGACCCGTGGACTCTGCCCATTGCCAAATTCTCATGGCCTCTCTGCATAATGGGTAAGATTTGGTTCCCCCTTGTTTGTTTATGTACCAGACTACAGACATGTTGTCTGTCTGAACTGCTACTCTCCCTAGAGGTAGGAGGGTTTGAAAGTGTTGCAACGCCAGGAACACCACCCTCATTTCTAGAACATTTATGTGCAGGTTGTACTCGATGTTGGACCATTCCCCTTGGACTGTTCTTCCCTGAAAAAGTCCCCCCCACCCTATCAGGGAAGCGTCCGTGGTTATAGTGGCTGTCGGATTTGGTAGAACAAATGGACGACCCATAGTGAGGTCCTGGCTGGACACCCACCATGAGAGGTCTCGTTTGCAGGAATCTGTTATCAGGATCTCGTACTTTAGAGGTAACTGTTGGAACGACCACTGCGTGAACAGTAGCCATTGGAGGAGTCTCATGTGCAGCCTTCCCATGGGAATCGCAATCAGGGACGCTGCCATGAGACCCAAAACTTTCAATACCAATTTGGCCAGGGCTTTCCTGCATTGCAGCAGAAGAAGAACCTGTTCCTTGAGGGATGAAGCCCTTACTTGAGGGAGCTTTACTAATGTTAAACGGGTATCTAGGTCCGCTCCGATAAATGAAATATGCTGTGAGGGCAATAAGACAGATTTTTTGAAGTTTATGGAAATCCCTAGGTGGGAACAAAGGTTGACTGTATAGTTTCTTGCTTGTATGAGGAGACGCTCGGTGGTGGCGGTGAGGAGCCAGTTGTCCAGATAGGGAAACACCCGGAATCCTAGACATCTCAAGTGAGATGCTACCACTGCCATGCATTTGGTGAATACCCTGGGGGCTGAGGTGAGCCCAAAGGGCAGGGCTCGAAATTGAAAATGACTGGCTCCCAGCCGGAAGTGCAGGTGATCTCTGGACGGTCTGGCCATCTTGATGTGGTAGTACGCGTCCTTGAGATCTATTGAGCACATCCAGTCGTCCTTCTGTAAAAATGGAAGGATCGATTGAAGCGTGACCATCCAGAACTTTTCCTTCTTTACTAAGGTATTGAGATTGCTGAGATCCAAAATGGGTCTCCAGTCCCCTGTCTTTTTCGGAACTAAAAAGAACCGTGAGTAAGTTCCGGATCCCTTTTGGTCCGCCGGGACTGGCTGAATGACTCTTTTTTTGAGCAGCTTTGAAATTTCTATTGCTGCTTGGCCTCGCAGACGGGGTGGCACATCTGGAGACCTTCTGTGTTGGGGTGGAGTTGACATAAGGGGTATTTTGTATCCTCTGGTTACAATGCTTTTTACCCAGGAGTCTGAGGTGAGAGTTTGCCAGGCCTGTGGGTATAAAGCCAAGCGACCCCCGACTGCCTCCAGAGCAGGACAGTCGGGCCTCCATTCAGGAGTGCTGGAAAGGCTTACCAGGGATAGTATTCCTGTCGCCTTGGTTCTGCGGACCCCCTCTGCCGCCGGGGCAGCGTCTTCCATGTCTGCCCCCCCTCTGCCTCTGGGGGGGGTCACTCTGTGTGGCCTGGAAAGATCCCTGAGTTCTACGGAACCACATTTTTCTGCCTCGTTGCCCTTTGGGGTACGGTCTGGATGGAACGGAAAAACGGACTCCGACAGCAGACAGAGTCTTTCCTTCTTGCTCACACCGAGTTAATGTCTCTTTCACTTTGGGCCCAAAAAGAGTGGCACCATCAAAGGGGGCGTTGGCGAAAGAAGACTTGAAGGCTTCTGCAAAAGAGCACAGCTGCATCCAGGATTGTCTTCGTAGAGCAATCGCTGAAGCTGCGGCCCTACTCGACCCTTCAGCCGCATACGAGATGAGCCTCATGGACGAGTTCACTACGGAGGTAAGGGTGTTAAGTTGTGCTGTCACCTTATCTGAAACAGCAGCATCTGTGTTACCCTGGAGGGTATCTCTCAGCTCCTTGATGAGATCCCTCTGTAGTCGTGTAAAATGTGTCAAATAGTTTAGCGAACGCATGGAAAAAGTCGCTGAACTAAAAGCGCTTCCGTATCTGTCCATAGTCCTAGAATCCTTATTAGGAGGATGAACAGAAGAGGAAGACTCCGACATCTCCTTTTTAGTGGCTGCTGCCACCACCATAGCGTCAACGGGGACTCCTTTTGTTAGATACATCTTGTCCTGGGGGGCAGTAATAAATTTACTTTGCTTTCTAGGGACCGGTTCCACTGTGTCTGGTGTCTCCCACACCCTTCGAGCAATTAATTCCATTAACTCATCGAAGGGCGGAGTAACCCAGGAGGTAGAAGGTTGAGCACCAAATGCCTTCAGCAACACTGACTCATCCTCAGTGGGGGCTAGGGACTGCCAATCACCCCTCTGTTTTAATATCTCCAATATGTCCGCAAATGAGACATCTTCGGAGGGTGATTTTGGGGACCCCTCTGACTCATCCAAGTCAGTGTCAGAAGTTAAAGATTCCTGTGGGGAGTCTAAGTGCCTCCTCTTGCGCAATCTTTTCCTCGGGACCTCATCGGAGGGGATTCGGTGAGGCCTCAGAGGAACAGGGGGCATCCTCTAGGGATGGCTGAGATAATGGTGCTCCACGCTTTGGATGTGTCGTGGGAACAGAAACAGAGAGCGGCTCCTTAGGGGAGGGAGAAGACGCGTCCGATGTAGTGGTTGTCTGTGTAGACAAAACCTTCCTCATGAGGTCAAAAACCCCTGAACCTCGGGCCGAGGACTCTCCCGGTTCCGAAGAACATGGAAGAATCCGAGACACGGGGCCCATGGGTCTCGACCCCGAGGACGGAGCCGAACCGATCTGCGCCGAGGCGCCGAGAGGAAGAGTCGGCACCGAAAGGTCGGTACGAATCTCGGTCACGGAGCCAAGGAGAGATCGTCGACTCCGAGACTCACCTATCGGTTCCGATGGAGTCGAGGTAAGTGGTGTCGATCGTGCTATGGACGGTTTCGGCACCGATGGCTCCACTATCATCGGCTCATCCTCTTCCGGCTCCGAAGACTGGATGGGTCTCGAAGGAGGACCTGTTGGAGATAAAGGGAGGCCTTCTAGTTTCGACACCAACTGGGAGGAAACTGCAATCAATTTGGAAAGAGCCGTGTTCTCCATCAGTTTCTGCACGACACGATCCATGGTCTGGAAGAACGAGCCGAAGGAGCCGAAGATGGCACTGACCGAAGAATCGACGGTGGTGGTAGTTCCGACACCGGTTCCAAGACCTGGGGCTCAGTGAGAGACAAACGTTCGACGCCGCCCCAAGTCTGTGGAACCGGCGAACGAACTCTGGAAGATGTACTCGGAGCCGATGACATGGGCTCCGACATCTTCGACCCCTTCGAAGACTTAGAAGCCTGGTCCGACTTGTCCAAGGCTTCTTGGAAAGCAGGCTTAAGAAGCCCCCTATCAATAAGTTTCCTGCGTCTATCTGTCATGACCCTCCCACTGAAGGAATGGCAAATGGATCAATCCTCTTGCAAGTGGAGAGGGCCAAGACAGTAGACGCAGGAAGTGTGGTTGTCAGTGATGGA